>NC_141546.1:51075000-51095000 GCF_021556685.1 Rattus norvegicus
TTGAGGTGGGAGTGGGTGGGTGGGAGTGGGAGCATCCTCATAGAAGCGGGGGGAGGGGAGATGGGAGAGGTGAGGGAAGGGAATAACATTTGAAATGTAAATACATAAAACATCCAATAAAAAATCTGACTAGAAAAAAGAAAGTAACATCTAATTGAGTGGTGGCAGACAGAGAGACAGCAAGCAGGAGGAAGCCGAGAGCTTACGGGTTAAGAAAACAATGAAACAGAGAGAGAGAGAGAGAGAGAGAGAGAGAGAGAGAGAGAGAGAGAGAGAGAGAGAGAGGGAGGGAGAGGGAGAGAAGAGAGAGAGGAGAGAGAGAGAGAAGAGAGAGAGAAGAGAGAAGAGAGAGAGAGAGAGAGAGAGAGAGAGAGAGAGAGAGAGAGAGAGAGAGAGAGAGAAAGAGAGGAGCTTGTTAACTGGGAATGACATGGCTTTCAAAGCCCACCCCAGTGACATACTTCCTCCCCACACAGCTGGGTACAAAGCATTTAAATATATGAGCCTTTGGGGGCCATTCTCAACCACCACACATATATTTACTTTGTTTGAAAAATCACGTTCATCTGCTGATGGACATCTAGACTAATTGGCAAAGTAGAGTGTTGTTGTCTTCAGACACATCAGATCTGTTTACAGATGGTTGTGAGCCACCATGTGGTTGCTGGGAATTGAACTCAGGACCTCTGGAAGAGCAGTCAGTGCTCTTAGCTGCTGAGCCACCTCTCCAGCCCCAGTTTTAAACTGTTTTAGAGAGTTGAAAAAAATTCATCCATTCTGGAGTTTCCCGCTTCCCTTTTAGTCATCAACTCAGCTCAACACAGCTTCTAGCCTTAGCACTCTGAGCAAATCTCCCCCTTCTTACTCCCCTCCCCTCCCTTCCTCTCCCCTCTCCTCCTCTCCCCCTTTCCCTCTTTGTGTCCCTAACTCCAGTCCCCCAGTAGTCTTGCTATGGCAGCCCAGGCTGGCTTCAAACTTGATACTGTTTTGCATCAGCTTGCAAATGCTGGGATCACAGGTACTATGGCCCCTACGCTTAACTTCTGAACTCTCATTGTACCTTTAGAGCCCTACTGGAACATGACTGTCAGAAAAGAGAGCTCCCCTAAGGGAGAGAGTGGGTGGTGCTATGACAGGAACAAAGGAAAGGGATGCTGGCAGCAGCAACCAGTCAAGGAAACATAAGCAACCACCAAAGCGAACCCCACACCCACCAAAATGGCAGATATCTGTTATTTGAGGTCATTCCTCAAACTCGTACATTACGTTCCCCCTCAGCTGCTGTACATCTAATGGTGCTGCGACCAAGCCATTTATTATGTCTGTGCTTTCCTTTATTGTCTTGAGAAATGGTATTGCTGGCTTTGAAATAATACACACTGAGGGTTTTGGACCCCCCCCTTGCACTTGGTATTCATTCCTTAAAATTTTACACTTATTTATTTATGTGTGTGCAGGTATGTATACACTTCGTGGAGGTCAGAGAATTCCTTGTAGAGGCTGGTTTTCTCCTTCTTCTATGTGGAGTTTTGGGGACCAAGCTCAGGTTTTCAGGCTCGAAGGCAAGTGCCTTTATTCACGAAGACTGCTCAGTGTCCATAGCTGTTCTTTTTGTGCTCTTGCAATTCTCCACTCCTGTGGGTACTTGCTGTGCTCTCACTTCTGGCATTAGTGACTCCATTCTGAACTGTAGTTCTCTGTTGAAATGCAAGCCTCCTCCCCACCCCCAATCTCCCCCAAGCACAAGGGTTAGACCTTGCTTGTTTCCTGGTTGTGGGCCCAGCCTTTAAAGATCAAGTCATCCCTGCTTGTGTCTTTTATCCATCAGAGGACCCAATATCTAGCCAAGTTCATGTGTGCGAGTGCCACACATTTTCTTTTGCTTTGGTGGTCGTTGTTTCTCGAAACAGGAACTTCAACCAGAAATTGGGCATGACTTTTGGAGTCGAGAGTGCTAGGACGTAACAAGGCCCCCTTGTTTCAGATTGTTACATGAGGATGATATCCTAATTCTAAATATTATGAGTTTCCCACAGCCTGGTTTTATCTTTAATGAGTGACCTGCCCTTTCTGTTGTTTGTGTTGGGTAGTCTTGAGCCCCATGTCCTAAACAGAGGCAAGCAGTTATGGAATACTCTCTCTCTCACACACAAGTAAGTTCTGGGAGAGTGAAATCAACCTGTGATAATTGGGAGGAATACGGATGACCTTTGGTTGTAGCCGCTCACTTGTAGTACTTATGGGAACACTCATCCTATAAGTTAAAAGGAAGAGAATGTCATGTTTACATACTGGGGGCAGCTGAGCTTTCCCAAGGATAGGCCGGGCAAGCATCATTGCTCCTAATCTTTTCCTAAACACTGGAGGGATGAGGTGAATGTGACCTCAGTCTTCCCTAGTTTGGTTCTGCTGAGGATATGGGGCTAACAGTCTCAGCAAAGGCGGCTTTTAATCTCAATGTAATCATTCTTCAAACTTATCCATTACATCACTGACCTTCCCTGTGGGCACGCTCAGCATCATGCGTTATGTCTCCCCTCAGCTACTCTACCACTAATGGCGTTGTGACCAAGATCCACCATTTATGGCTTTCTGGCAATAGTGGTAGGGAAGGAATTGGTGGAGATGAATGTCAGAGATACTTTGAGGACTGAATAAAATGCCCCTCACCTCTCTGCCCTGAGCAGTTCTGTGACTTCCTTTGCAGTCTCCTTGGCCGTCTTCCCTGATTTACAGTAACGTTGGTCTCTCTCTGTGCATCTACCTGCCTTTCAGTTTCTCTCACCCATTCCTTTTCTAGAAATTAGGGTACTTGTCATGTAGTCCAGGCTGGCCTTGAACTCATGGCAATCTTTCTAGCTTTTGAAGTCCTGGAATTACCCAACTCAGCATCACTGCCCTTACCTTCTCCAGCTTCAACAATCTCTGAAGCTTGCCTTATGGGAATATTATCCCTTCTGCCAAGAGCAGGGGAAGGTCTCCATGGATCACGTTTGCAGGATGAAATGAAGAAGAGTCAGTCACACTCTGGCGGGTTAAGATGATGCCCGCATGGTGTATATGCATGTTCTTGCATGTGTATGTCTGTGTGCATAAGGAAAACAGTTTGTTTTTGAGAGACAGTGTTTCTTCCTCATTTTCTGTAATGCCTCTTCCCTGTGTTTATGGGCAACGAAGTCCATCACACCCTTTGCTGCCAGGGTCTTAATGAATGTGTTCACATATTGGCTGTCTCAGACTCAGACAAGAATGGTTGACTTCCTGTTTTAAAATTATGATTGTAATGGCTTAGAATGCTTTTGTAAACATGAAACAGACATAAAAATGCAAAAAAATTCTATAAGGCATACTATTTTAATTTTTCTCATGCATGTGTGTGTGTGTGTGTGTGCGCGCGCGTGTGCGTGTGCATGCCCGCATGGTGTATATGCATGTTCTTGCATGTGTATGTCTGTGTGCATAAGGAAAACAGTTTGTTTTTGAGAGACAGAGTACTATATAGCTCTGGCTGGTCTGAAACTCACATGTAGACTAGGCTGGCCTGGAACTCACAGAGATCCATTTATCTTTATTTTACAAGCGCTGGGGATTGAAGGCGTGCACCACCATTTGAGGCTGTGAAATTGTTTTTTTTTAAGAGGAAATATATGATTCTGTGGAGGTTTGAATGAGAACGGCTCCTATAGGCTTGTATGTTTGCATACTTGGTCCCTGGTTGGTGGAACCGTTCACTGTGGGTGGGCTTTGAGGTTTCAAACAATCCAGTTCCAGGAGGCGCTCTTTCAGCCTCAGGCTGGTGGATTAGATGTAAGCTTCCGCTACTGTGCCAAGCCTGCCTACCTTCCTGCTGCCATGCTCCTGGCCTTGATAGTCATGGACTCACCCTCTGAAATGTAAACTCCAAGTAAACTCTTTTTATTTTTTGAAAACTTATTTTATTTTAAATTGTGTGTGTGCGTGTGTGTGTGTGTGTGTGTGTGTGTGTGTGTGTGTGTGTGTGTGTGTGGTTGTGCACATGTGGGTGGGTTTCTGTAGAGATCAGAAGCAGTCATTGCATCCCTGAAGCTGGGTTTTAGAGGTGGTTGTGAGCCACCCAATGTGGGTGTTGGGAACAGAACTCTGCTCCTCTATGAGTTTTTTTTTTTTTTTTTTTTTTTTTTTTTTTTTTTTTGGCAAAGACTTAAATTTAATGTACTATTTCCAGTGAATGTATGCTGCTTCTGATCTAAGTACATAGAAAAATTATAGGTTGAACCATTAGGGACTCTCTGTAACAATTTTGGCAGTCCTGCTAGGACATTTCCTATCTGACTAATGAGAATCAAAGGAGCTAGCTTCCCGAGAGAGTACACTATGGAAGAATATTAATCATATTTTACAGCCAGTGATCTTAACTGACATTTCTCTTGCCCTCCTGCCCCCAAGCAAACTCTTTCTTCTACAACTTTCCTTGGTCATGGTGTCTTTTTTTTTTGGTTCTTTTTTTCGGAGCTGGGGACCGAACCCAGGGCCTTGCGCTTCCTAGGCAAACGCTCTCCACTGAGCTAAATCCCCAACCCCGGTCATGGTGTCTTATCACAGCAATAGAAAGGTAATGAAGACAGCTTCCTTAACATGCAGTCAGACTTTTGTTAATATGTGAGAGTCTTTCCAGCATTCTTTACTAATATTTACTTCCTGGAAAGCCTGGTTTCAAAACAAATACAAGATTTCTTTTCAAGTTAGTCACTTCTGTGTTGTGGCAAAAAGATCCCTGCCATAGACAACTCAGAAGAAGGGTCGACTTTCCACACAGTTCAGGGCTGTCTGCTGCCTTTATTGTTTTGGGTCTGAGGTGAAGGCTGAACATCATGCTGACAGTGGCATGTGGAGGGGGAGACTGTTCCCCTCCTGGTGGACAGAAAGCAGCATAGAATAGTAACAGGAAAGGGCTGAGGCAACGTTCATCCCTGAGGACACACCCCTGTAATCTGTTTCCTCCAACAAGGCCCAGTCTTCCACAGTCCCAGTATCTCGGAGCAATTAATGGATTGTACTGTTCATTAGGTCAAAGCCCTCACCATCAAACTGACCCTGGAAACTCCTTTCTCCTTTCCTGACACGAAGGTGTGCTGAGATAACCCAGAGGTGTTTCCAGATCTAATCGAGTTGATAGTGAAATTAGTCATCACAGTTACCTTCCATTAGCAGAGTTGCTGGCTGAAAGAATTCCCAGGTAAATTGATATTTCAAGTATTTCTGGTTTTTTAGTATATATACATTCCTCAAATAGTACATGGATGTATTTATGCTGAACACATAGTTTATTACTTTTCTGAAAGTAAAAGTTAAACTAGGTGTCTGGCATTTTTGTTTATTAAATCTGGCAACACTGCCAGGGTGTATGAAAGCCTTAAAAGTTTGTTGAACTTTGAAATATTGAAATTTATTGAACATTGATTTATCTATCTACTATGTGTATGATACATGCACACACACACACATATGATTATACACGAGTGTTCTGTGTATGTGAATTCAGGACAACCTCAGGTGTCAGTACTCTCCTGCCATGTGTGACAGAGGGTCTCATTGTACACTGACTGCTCTGTGGCCCAGCCTATCTGGCCTGAAGGCTTCTAGTGATTCTCTTGCCTCAGCCTCCTATAATCCCCCTGTAGGGGATTATAGACTATGAACTACTGAACAGCTTCCATGGCCATTCTAGGTCATTTGTTAGGCTTGTGTGGCAAGTGATTTATATACAGAGACATTTTCCAGTCCTTCGTGAAACATTGTAATTCAGAGTTTCATTTTATTTGTTTGTTTGAGACAGATTCTCACTATATAGTCCTGGATCCTTTAGAATTCACTATGATGACCAGGCTGGCCTTGAACTCACAGAGATCTGGCTGCCACTGCCTCCCAACTTCTGGGATTGAAGGTATGAGACACCATCCCTGGCTTAAAACTTTGACTTATAATATACATGTCTTTGGGGTAAAATGTCCTCTCTTTTGTACCAGCTGGGTGATGGATTCGTGTTAGGCAAAACAAACACAAATTCTTTGTGTGCAGGTGTGGTGGCTCCTTTAATCTGATACCTAAGACAGGAGGATCAGAGTCTGAGTAAAACAGAGTGTGCACAGAGAGACCCTGTCTAGAAACACCATAGTATCTATATACATAAAAGTTTCTTCTGGACTCAGAAATATGGGCACAGCAATTTTGGCATGTGAGTCAGGAAAAAAATAACATTCAAGAATAGCATTCAAGACTGTGTTCATATAAAGCACAGGCTCACTTCAGAGAGAATAAGGGACAGTTTGTTCTGAGCCAAATATCAGTGACCTTGGCCAGGGAACATGGATTCAGGTCACCATGAATAACACGTTTCACCATGGATGAGGTTCATGAACTGTCTGCCTATCATCACAAAGCACAAGGAAGTAAGAAGTCAAGGAAGTCAAGATTTTTACCAAATATATCAAGGAGGCACATCACAGCCAAGCCAGGAAACCCCTGCAATGTTCAGATGTTAACTGTCAACAGGATTAGCTTTGGCTTGGTGGAATCCAGTGGTCTGCTAAGAATTCATTCCAAAGGTTTTCATCTGACAGTCAAGACCGTCAGACCCAGCACTGGACGATAGATAGATGGCTACTGTCTGAGTTAACTTTTCTGTTGATGTGAAGGGACACTATGACCAAAGCAACCTAAAAAAGGAAGCATCAACTGAGGGCTTGCTTACAACTTAAGACCATGAGGGTGTGGAAGCCTGGCAGCCAGCAGGCAGGCGTGGATATGAACGAGTAGCTGAGAGCTTACATTGGATCCACAAGCATGAAACAGGGAAAGACGGGAGAGGGGGCTTGTTTGGGCTTTTAAAATCTCAAAACACACCCCCATAGACCACCTCCTCCAATAAGGCTTCATAATCCTTCCCAACTAGTTCCGTCAACGAGGGACCAGGCATTAGAATATATCAGCCTATGGGGGCAACTATTCTTGGTTGCCAACTTGACTACATTTGGAATTAACTAAAATCCAAATTTCTAGATACATTTGTGAGGGATTTCCCCTTCTTTAGTTAAATCATTTAAAGTGGGAAGACTCACTTCTTATCTAGACCTTTGAGGTGGGAAGATGCCATCAGAGTCTCCAGGATTCCAGCACATACTGAAGACAAGCTGAGCTATTAGGTTCTTGGAACTTCCACTGGTAGACAGCCATTTTTGGACTAGGTGGTCTACTGCCTGTAAACAATTCTGTAGTGGGCTGGCCTGGTTGCTGCTATATATTCAAATGCTAAATATTGTATCCCAAACCTGGCTACTCCAAGACTAGCAGATCCTCACGTATACTAACTTTTGTTGTGTAAACCTTGCTTCTCCCACCCCCAAGTTATCCGTGATTGGTTAATAAAGATACCTACAGCCTATAGCTGGGCAGAAAAGAGGTAGCTGGAGCTGGAGGTCTTGGGCCTGAGGTCTCAGGCAGGAACCAGAGGAGGAGGAGAAGTGAAGAAGAGGGAAGAAGTCTCCATGGGGTAGATGGATTGTGAGCACATGGCCATGAGGGCCAGCCTGGTGGAGTAGGAGTGGCCCAGGAGGAACATGGCAAGTGATATCTCAGGGTTCTTGACAGGGAGGCTGACAAAATAGCATAGAGGGTTGATATCTGCCCCGCTCTAGTGTGTGTGTGTGTGTGTGTGTGTGTGTGTAGTCTATAAGTTCTGCTTCTCTAGGGAACCCTGACTAATATAGATTTTGGCACCAGGAGTGATTTTTAGAGCAACCAAAGAATCTTTTTCGTATCTGGGATAGGCTCCCAATTTGCCAACACCTACACTTACTAAAGTCTCTGTAGTTACTGAAGTCTCTCTAGGACGCTCAGACAGAACCATAAGGCCATGGTAAAAAACCATTTTACAAACATAAAACAAATGTATTTGATTCTCTTGATTCGCCAATTGTCAGAGGCAACAAATCTCTGAACTGTAAGTCAGCCCCAACTGAACATCTTCCTTTGTAAAAGCTGTTATAGTCATGGTGTCTCTTCACAGCAGTAAGACAGAAATGAAGACGGAGGGTATTAGTGATAGTTTAAGTAAAAATATTAATTAGTAAAGAACAAAAACTTGTCATTTGGGATGGGGATGTGTGGGAGGACTCTATGGAAGCTGAAAACTTTGATCCTTCAGATTCTCAAGGGTTTATCTCACCTGAGGAAGTAGTCTCTCCATCCCTAGCAGATGTATTCCCTCCCTGACCTCTTGAAATAGTTTATTATTGCCCTTTCTGCCTTTGACTGAAGAAATCAATCCTTCATTGTGTGCCAAGCCAGCAGTGACTTTCTCTGAAAGAGATTTCAGGGAAAACAATACTGATGTCTTTCAGGACCCACAAGTAGTTGCCTTTAGACTTATAGACCAGACTTAGGGCTAAGCAGGCTCCTTAGTGGGGAGGTAGAAAGTGTAGTCCACGAGGAGGTATGCTACACTACTAAGGAGCTCAATGAGTTTGCAAATTCATTCAAGCAGAAGTCTGGGGGAATACGTGTGGGAATGGATTTAAAGAGTGTGGGATAATGGTGGAAGGAACATAAAACCAGATCAGGCTGACTTTATTGATATGAGCCCACTGAATGGACATTCTAGGTTTAACATAGAAGCTCACACAGTTAAAAAAGAAAGATGTCAACAGTTTACTTGAATGGTTAGCTGAAACATTGGTCAAAAGATGGCCTACTGAACAGGAGTTGGAGATTGCCTGATAGCCCTTGGCTTGGTGTTGATGAAGGAACGTGCAGAGTGGGCACACGGTGTAAAACCTAATCCTCCACAGAGGGAAGGCTCAGGACACACGCCCTTCTTTAGCCCTTTATGATGCAAACTGGGGAGAGGAGCACCAGCACCTGTGAAGAGCTTTGCTGCCTCTTTTTCTATCGCCAGACCTTAGGGCTGGAGAAGCTACTGCAGACCCAGAATCCCTGGAATGAAGGGACGGCCAGGCTCCCCTGAAGGACTTTGATAAAATATCTAAAAGTTTTACTCTTAGCCTTTCTCCAGTCCTTCCCCAGAGGGACCTACAGTCTTATATAAGGGTAACTGTATACTGTGGGAAAGGAAACAATCAGACTTTCTGGGGTCTATTGCATAGTGGTTCTGAACTAATGCTAAGTTCAGAAGATCCCAAGAAACAGTGCAGCCTTCCAGTGAAAGCAGGACTTTTGGAGGTCAGGTGATCAGTGGAATTTTTGCTGACGGTCCAGTGGGTCCTGAACGTATCATGTGTTTCTCCCCCAGACCCAGAATGTAAAATTGGGATAGATAGACTTAGAAGTTGGCAAAATTCTCACAGATCGGTAAGACGCCTAGAGACTGTTCTTGTGATATTTTGGCAAAGAATGTGGCCGTTTTCTGTCCTTGTCCAAAAAAATCTTGACGCTTAGTTGAACAGTTTTGGATGAGTGGTTTGGCAGAGGAGAAAAGGAGCACCAGAAAGTGTAATGGAGATAATTCCAGTGTCCAAGGAGACATGAAGATTAGAGAAAAGTCGATGCTCAATGGAAGAAAGGGAACAATGACCTCGGGGCAATCTTCTACTCAGCCAGACTTCCAGTTTGTGAAAAAAATATTAAAAGAAATGCTTTAGCAGGGAAGGGAACTGTCAGCCACAGAAAGCTGATACAATGTAATTGAACAAGGGATGCAGGGTCCAGCCTCATGGAGAAGAAGAACTTGGCGGCTTCAGAAGCACGGTTCTGGCTTTACAGTCAATGATAGGAGGAAGGGGTTGTGGAATCTCTCTCTGTGGGAAGGAAAGCTGCAGAGGCCAGGGGTGTGTTAGGGGTGTCATGCCGGCCCAGAGGGGCCATGTTGTGAAGAGGTGAGGATGAAGCCTGGATTGTCTTGGAGATCCCGAGATGCTGGAGATGTTAAGAATTGTGGGATGCCTGTCAAGAGGAGTGGCGGGCCAGCCCAAGAGAAAGTGTGTTGCAGTCAGTAAAGCTGGAAAGAGTCAGAGATCTGAAGAGCACTTAGACATCAGCCATGACAACGCAGACTGGAATTGCCCCTGCTGGTTTCCGGTCTTACGTCAGTCCAGCAGTCCAGCGCTTCCTCATAGCTCCCTGTCCTCTCTCAGAGCCACAGTGCATATTCTGTGCCATTATATTTTGGAAGTGTGCGATCTTTCTGATTTTGATTTTACAGGGGGCTACAGTTAACGTTGCCATGAGCTGGGCTGTGGTAACATACGACTTTAGTCCCAGCGCTCTGGAGGCAGAGGCATGTAGATCTCTGAGTTTGAGGCCAGCCTGGTTTATAGATTAAGTTCCAGGACACCCAGGACTACATAGAAAACCCTCTCTCAAACCAAAACATACACTGTGTTTGTTTTATGTTAAAATAAACAAGCAAACAAACAACCAAAACCAACAATTAACAAAATTAGCATGTGTATCAGAAAATACTTTGAACTTTTAAACAGTGTTGAGTCTGGGGACTTTCGAAGCTGGCTGAAATGAATTTTTGCATTGTGACATGGCTACCAAAAAGTTTCACTCCCTGGTTACTAAGTATTCAAACATGTGTGCCTATGAGAGCCATTCTTATTCAAAACACCATATTCTTCTTTTTCTCTTCATCTTTGTCCTCCTCCTCTTCCTCCTTCCCCTCCCCTCCTCCTCTTCCTCCTCCTCCTCTTCCTCCTCCTCCTCCTCCTCCTCCTCCTCCTCCTCCTCCTCCTCCTCCACAAACTCATGAGGCACTATTCCACCAAAGTCCACTCTGGAGAAACAACAGTCTGTTGTGCTTCTTCACAGAGGACAGTTGAGGGGTTAACAAGATCAGCGCTCCCTGGCCTCTGTACCCTAGCTTCTCCCTCACTTCAGGAGCGATTAAAGCTGAGGTGCAGACAACAGGTGGTAGGGAAAGTCTGGAAACACAGGCAAGGGCCCTGTGACCCTTCCTGCCCATGAGCCATGTAAACAGGTAACACGCCCACCAGGGATACTCCTTTTCTAAGGGGGAGCAGCCCGACTCCCCAAGATAGAGGATGCAGTTCTTGACAGCACTCACTCACAACTGCCTCTTCATAGCTGTTTGCTTTGTCCAACACAGAGTTAATCATGAAGACATCATTAACACAGAGAAATCTCCTTTCTGTACAAGTGACAAGCAAATGCACTGTGATCTTAAGGTTTGAGGAATTGTTGCTACTGCGCTGAGAGAAAAAAAAATATATCAAGGCTACAACTGAGTGTAGAGGTATACACTCCCCTCCCCCTAACACAACAAAAACTCAAAAGGAAATGAAACCGCATCAAAATAAAAAACCAAACAACACCAACCAACCAACCTAACTAATAGAATGAAATGCACTTCAGCCACCTTTCACCTGGAATCCCAGCATTCCGGGGGGGGGGGGGCACAGGTGGCAAGACCCTGTCTCAAAGGACCAAAAACAAGACACAAAACCCCAAACAACAACCACTCCACCAAACCTTGAATTAGGTTATCTTTGATACACATAATCAAAGATATGGGTGTGTGTGTGTATGTGTGTGTGTGTGTGTGTGTGTGTGTGTGTGTGTGTGTGTGTGTGAATTCACGTTCATATGAGTTCAAGTGTCGTTGGAGGCCAGAAGGTCTCATAGAACTATGAGAGTGGAACTATGTGGGTGTTGGGAACCAAATTTGGATCCTCGGGGAGAAGTGTTACACTCTTCACCATTGAGTTGTCTCTTCCGTCCCATGTATGTATTTCCATAAAGCCTTATACATTAAGATTAGACTGTGATTACACAGTATTTTGTTTGTTTTCGGTCTGTTGTTTTGAGACAGGGCCTTACTATGTAGCTCTGGCTGTTCTGGGAAGACACTATGTCGACTGTGTTTGATACAAATAAATGTTGCATTTGGTACCTTGTAGATTAGGGAATGGTGGCGCTCAAAAGTGAGGGGAGTCACTCACGTATTCAGCATAGCTCGTTTACAGTTAAGAACTTTCTCTAAGTTACAAACAATACCCCACATTCTCTAATGTTCTTTAGAAACTCTAAAATCCCTGTACACAGGTGGAGAGACTCTTCTCTCAGCCCCTCAGGTCATCAGCGTATAGCCTCGGGCATAGGTTTCATTACAGCCTATTATTATCCTAGCCGGAAAAGCTACACATGCAAATGACTGTCATTAATCCCTCCATATCCTCACTGGTAGGGCTTATGAGGAGCCCCCACCCTGCCACCGCGTCTCAGGACAAAGTTGCCGCAGCACCGCAGATGATGGCCTCTGACAGACTTAGCATCCTGGTCCATGCTCACCGCCCATTTGAAGCCGATGTAGATCAAGCACACAGCTAATGAATTTAACAGCCTCATTAGGTAACTCTGCTCGTCCTTACTACTTCAGAGAAATGCTCTGGGCATTTTGAAACAGGCATTAATGGAGCGTGCTTCGGGGAGTTGAGGCGCATGCCTTCTTGCATTTGCTTCAGTCTAGCCTGACGCCTGCCTACGAACAGCCTCGTGCTCTGTGCCGTGTCTCTTCCCCATCCACTTGTCAGGTCGCATCTTCGTGCGGGGCGCTCTACCCATCGGTTGGAGGAAGCAGTCATTTTAAATGGTTCCAAACAGTCCTTTATGGCCCATTATTTATTTACTTGATCTTGAAGTCACAAAAAGTTATATAGAGTGAGATGTGAAGCTCTCTCTTCTGTCTGGCCTGGGCTTTTCTCCTGTGAGTTTAGCTGGGGACTTCTTGGCTGTGAGCTGCATTTTAAATGACTCTCTTGCAGGGCTGCCCAAATCCGCAGTGGAGAACTGCTTCCAAGCGTATTTCTTTCAGTGTCTCCTTTTCTGTCGGACCGTTTTCAACAGCGTGAGATGCCCGGTCCTTAATCCTTGTGGCTAGTTCAGTGTACAAGAATCTGTGGTGGAGCTCTGTATAGTTCAGGAGTTCTTTCATTTCCAAATCGCTGTGGAATTTCTATGGGATGCTTTTGAAAAGCTCTCAGGGAGAACTTTCCCTCGGGATGGAGACCCTCCAACTCTAAAGACCAGACCGAGACACCACAGGATGCAATCAGCAAGAGGATTTGGTTTATTGTCGGGATACACAGGCACAGGCACCTGCGGCAGGCGCTTCAGTCACTCGGGGGACTGGCGCGTCCCACGGAACCAAGGATGGGCTTTTTATAGGATTTTGGGGAGCAGAAGCAAGCATACAGAAGCAGATGCATGGTTACAGGGATATAATTGGTGGATTCTAATATGGCAAGGGTTTAGCCCGGGGGCAAGTTTCCTAGCTACCTTCCTGAAACATAACGGCTGACTCGGCCCCCCAAGGGTTCAGCCCGGGGGCAAGTTTCTTAGCTACCTTCTTGGAACATAACGACTGACTCGGCCCCCCACCAGGGTGTGGGACCTCTCCCGGGGCTTTTTTTTCATTGTCAGGTGCTCAACCTAAGTCGTCCTGTTGCCAGGCCTTCAACCAAACACATCCTGCTTGGCAGCCGCTGTGTACTCAGTGTTCTAACCTTTCCCTGAACCAGTCATCTTAAGTACAGCCTTGCAAAATGGCGTTACTGCTGCTAAGCTGGGGTCTTTCACTTTGACAAAGACAGCTACATTCTATCAAAAAGTCCTCATTTGTGTATTTTCTGCAGTTTTTATGTTCATCATGAATCATTGTTTCTTTTTTTTTTTTTTCATTTCATAATCCACACACTCATATGAACTGAAAAAGGTGTGAGGGTAAGTCTACAAATGAAGTCTGGAAGAAAGCTTTCTTTGTCTTTATTAAGTTGTTTTGAGAAGAGAGGACATGGAACCAACAAGAATATTTTCATAAGTTTTCATTTTCTGAGACAGAAGTCTGGTTCTTTATTTCTAGGCGAGCCTATGACATTCTTTTATCTGGCCTCAAAGTTGTGATCCTCCTGCTTCAACCTACAGAGTGCTGGGAATATATATCCATGTCACCACATCTGGGTTTAAATTTGCTTTTCTTCCTGCAGTGAAGTGAAGTCCTTATACATACTAGCCTAGGCCTTCGCTGCCTCGCCGTATCCCCAGCCCTACTTCATAATTGTGGTGAGAACCTTAAACACACTCTCATGTTACGGTTGAGTGCACTTTCTGATGAAGATCTTTTAATAACAGTCTCTTCATATTTTGGTCATCACATTGCAATATTTTTTTCTCATGAATGCATTGTAAAGGTTTAAACCAATCTTCATAATTATTTTAAAAATATATGACGCTTGAATCCTGCTGGAAACAACGGCTTCTCCCTGTCTTCTACTTGTAAATGTAAGTTTGGAATCTCTTAGGATAATGTGATTGCTGTAAAAACTTCCAGGTCTTCCCGCATAGCGGTAAAGAAACATTTTGCAGATTATACTGAGTTACCAATTGTTGGAATATGGTTCAAGAATGGAGTCCCGTGAGGAGAATTCTTAGTGCTTGGGAGAAAACGCCAAGAAAACAAGACGACAATCTTGTGATGTCGGTTTCTTTAAACAAAGACTTGATCTTGGACTGTGCTTTTGTGCTTTTCCCAGGCATAGGAGTGATTTACTTCAGGTCACTCAGTGCTGCTTTCTGTTGGTCTTCATTTAAATGTTTAAACTGCCCTTTATATGCTTCTATGGAAACACATGTTTTTGTGGCTTGTCCTTGTACACAGCTTTAAGTCATGAACACTTTGCTCAGGTGACCCACCCTAAACTCAGAGTACAAATTGTCTGATGCTCTGAATAAAGTTGGCTGTTGTGTGAGGTGTTAGTCCACCTCATTTATGGGCCCCATTCTCCTATAGGAGATACACACCAACATTCTTTCTTCTTCCTTCCTTCCTTCCTTCCTTTCTTTCTTTCTTTCTTTCTTTCTCTCTTTCTCTCTTTCTCTCTCTCCCTCTTTCTTTCTTTCTTTCTCTCTCTTTCTTTCTTTCTTATAAGATTTATTTATTTATTATATACAAGTACACTATTGCTCTCTTCGGACACACCAGAAGAGGGCATCAGATCTCATTGCAGATGGTTGTGAGTCACCATGTGGCTGCTGGGAGTTGAACTCAGGACCTCTGGAAGAGCAGTCAGTGCTCTTTAATCCGCCCCCCCCCCATCTTTATTAACTTGGGTATTCCTTATTTACATTTCAATTGTTATTCCCTTTCCCAGTTTCCAGGACAACATCCCCCTAACTCCTACCCTTCCCCTTGTATATGGGCTTCCCCTCCCCATCCTCTCCCCATTACCACCCTCCCCCCCAACAATCACATTCACTGGGGGTTCAGCCTTGGCAGGACCAAGGGCTTCCCCTTCCACTGGTGCCCTTACTAGGCTATTCATTGCTACCTATGAGGTCAGAGTCCAGGGTCAGTCCATGTATAGTCTTCGGGTAGTGGCTTAGTCCCTGGAAGCTCTGGTTGGTTGGCATTGTTGTTCAAATGGGGTCTCGAGCCCCTTCAAGCTCTTCCAGTTCTTTCTCTGATTCCTTCAACGGGGGACCTATTCTCAGTTCAGTGGTTTGCTGCTGGCATTCGCCTCTGTATTTGCCATATTCTGGCTGTGTCTCTCAGGAGAGATCTACATCTGGTTCCTGTCAGCCTGCACTTCTTTGCTTCATCCATCTTATCTAGTTGGGTGGCTGTATATGTATGGGCCACATGTGGGGCAGGCTCTGAAGGTGTTCCTTCAGCCTCTGTTCTACACTTTGCCTCCTTATTCCTTCCCAAGGGTATTCTTGTTCCCCTTTTAAAGAAGGAGTGAAGCACTCGAATTTTGGTCATCCTTCTTGCAGTCAGTGCTCTTAACCACTCTCCAGCCCGCATCAACATTCTTGGTGGATGCCTGAAGCCACGAATGGGCTAAACTCCATATCTGTTCCTGAATCTTTGTCACTTTCTCAGATTTACTAACTAGGTTGATGTCTCTCACTCCAGTAGGTCCGTTGCTGAAGTTGCAGTGTAGATTCAATGCTCCCTGGTGTAAAGTCTGCTTTGAGGACGGAGAGTAAAAAAGTCAACTTCCTGACACCTGATAAGGGGAAATAGCTCTTCACCAGTGGATAAACTTTATCTTCTTTCCTGTCATCTGTCTGTGTTCTTCTTTTCTTTCCTTTTCTGCTGTTTCGTTCTTCTCACTCCTCTCTCCTTCTTTCATACAATTTTGCTGTGTAGTTCAGACTTTGACCTCATTGTGTAGCCCAGGCTGGGTTTGAACTCCCTGTCCTGTCTCAGACTGGTAGGTGCTGCTGTTATAGGCCTGTGCTTCGTCATACCCCCAGGTCTCCCATTGACCCTCGTGTGGAATGATGGGAATCCACTTCTTTATCCTGCTTTCAGGTCCTTCTTTCTCAGTTTTTGCTTCAGTGTTTAGCTTTTTTGTTTGTTTTTAATTTTGTGCTCCCCTCCCCCAAATAACCCTTCACTGGTATCTTTTTCCGCTTGCAGTTTCATTTCCTTTTCTCTCTTTAACATCTTTGAATTACGATAAGCTTTGAGTCATGCCTCTAGCACTTTGACTCTGCCTAATCTGCACCAATGAAGCTGTCTCATTAGGATCCTGCTGATAGTCCTGTCATCAAACTTGATGTGCACTTCCCAGCTCCTGTCTTAGGGTTCTGAATAGACACAGTTAACCATGTCTTCTGGGAGAGATCAAAGTGGTTTAAGATTTGGATATTCAAGATCTGGTGGTTGTGGTGGTGGTGGTGGTGGTGGTGGTGGAGCACGCCTTTAATCCTGGCACTTGGGAGGCAGAGGTGGTGAATCTCTGTGAGTTCAAGGCCAGCTTGGAGTACAGAGCATATTCCAGGACAGCCAGGGCTACACAGGAAATCCCTGTCTCGAAAAACCAAACGAAGAAGGAGGAGAAGAGGAGGAAGAGTAAGGAAGGAGGAAGAGGAGGCTAAGGGGGAGGAGGAAAGAAGAGAATTATTATTATTATTATTTTCCTTTTTTTCTGGAGCTGGGGACTGAACCCAGAGCCTTCTGCTTGCTAGGCAAGCGCTCTACCACTAAGCTAAATCCCCAACCCCTATTATTATTACTATTATTATTATTATTTTATCCCACCAAAATATAGCTCTCTGCCTCTTTCCCCTGACCCTTGTGATTGCTTTCACAAGTAGAAGTTTCTGCAGACTGGCTTCTAGCACCTGACACTTGGAAAAGTTGGTCACTGAGCCTTTAGCCACAGTGCGAGGAATCTGACTGTCCTTTAGGGTAATCATGTAGAGTCCCTAAGACTGTACACAGAGCAGGGGGAGCTTGGCTGAGCCCCTTCTCAGCCATTCTTATCAAACAATCAGGCACACAAGTCCAGACCAGGCCAGTCGGTTAAGCTCAATGCAGACTGCTGTTCGTCATCAGCATGTGGAGGAGTTGTGTGTCCTAAACGTGCCTTACTCCTGTGGTAGAGTCAGGAGACAGAAAGAAGGCTTTAACTGGTTCCAAATCGTTATCTTCATGACTCCCTTCTCTGATATAAAGTTTCTCGGATGCAAATTAAAGTTTTTCCTTTCAACATCTCAGTCTTCAAAAGTTGCATGGTATTTTTTTTAAAATAATGCCTTATTTGTTTCATATCTCCCTTTCCTTTTTTTTTTTTTGTTAGACTACAGATTTATTAACAGTAGATGCATAGCCAACTCATCTCAGAATCTCCTGAAGGTTTACCAGAATTCTGTTATGGCTTTGGCAAGAATCAGACTGCGCATGTACCACACTGTGCGTGCTTCTTCTGGGGGAAGGTCTACTTACTCTAATGTCCAATGGGATTGGAGTTACAGATGCTTGTGTGTTGAGAATCAAACTTGGGTCCCCTGCAAGAGCAGCCAGGCTCTCCAACCCCATACTTAGCTATTTCTCGAGACAAGGCCTTGAACTCTTGTTCCTACCTGTCAACCTTCCAAATGCTAGGGTTATAGGCATGAGCCGTACCCAGCTTGGTCAGACAGTCTTAAGGTTCCATCTTTTAAACTGCAAATAAATATCAAGGGTTAGCTGCATACGTTTTTGAGCTCAGAAGTTGCATGTAGGAAGCCTAGACACATCTCATGCATTGGAAAGCACATTCAATGTCTATCAGTATGCAACGTTATGTCTTTACTTTTAGATAACTGCGCCAATGGGATTAAGCAGTTTTCTAAGTTAGCAAGTAGTCTAGTCAAGGGGGTTCAGACAGTGGATGTATCTGCTCCTTCTCTGCCGAACCTTCAAGGCGCCTCGCAATGTCTCCTGCTATCTATCTGAGGCTTTGAAGTGCTTTGCCTGACTATGGTTAGAGGTTGTTATGGTTTTTTATTTTATTTATATGAATACACTGTAGCTGTCTTTAGACACACTAGAAGAGGGCGTTGGATCCCATTACAGATGGTTGTGAGCCACCATGTGGTTGCTGGGAATTGAACTCAGGACCTCTGGAAGAGCAGCCAGTGCTCTAACCGCTGAGCCATCTCTCCAGCTGGTTTTTTATTTTAGACAAGGTCTCACTATGTAGCTCTTGGTGGCCTCAAACATGCAGACCAGACTGACCTTGAATTCACAAGAGACCAGCATGTTCCTGCTTCCCAAGTGTTGGGATTAAGGATGTGCACCATCATGCTTCACGTATCTGCCTTTCTTATTGGCAGAGAATTCTGAGATCATTATATATATACACATATATATATGTATATATATAATTATATATATTGTATGTATCTACTAGTGCCTCTTGCAATGTTGGAATTATAGCTGGTGGTTGATGAATGCTTCTGTAGTTGAAATGACGTCATGGTCTGCCGTCAAACATCACAATTAACTAGCAATTATAAGCAATTAAAGATCACAGAGAAATGTAGAAAATTGGGTATTTTTTCCATATTCTCGAAACCATGTTTCATCTCTCCATGCTTTCTGTAGCTCGGTGACCTTTGCATAGAATTAGACAATTTTTTTTTTTTTTTGGTGTAGATAGAAATGGATTTATAACTCTGAAACTATTTTTTTAATATAGTTTAGAAATAACAAGAAAAAACAGTTTGAGTCAAAATACATCCCTAAAGGTCTCCTTTTCTTAGAACATTTGACATTTAAAACTCATTATCTCTTGCTATTCGAGTCTCCGTGTTGACCTCAAGGACTTTGTAGATGGCACAGGAATTGGAGGGCAGAGTGATACACGGAGACCAAAGTGAAGGAAAGGAGGGCCGTGATCAGAGATCAGTGATGTCAGATGCAGATGAGGAGCAGGGCAGAGTGGTGGACAGGTTGAGGGGGAAAGCATGGATGGGGGAAGTCCTTACCATTGCACGAAAATACCTGACTGAAAGCGACTCATGGGAGGAAGGATTTGTTTTGGTTTATATGATTTAGAGTGAAGTGCCTATCATAGCACAATAGACTTTCTGAGGGGGAGCATGTGTTAGAGGGAGGAGCATGTGGCAGAGGAGGAGCATGTGGAGGAGGAGGGGCATGTGGCAGAGGGAGGAGCATGTGGTGGAGGAGGGGCATGTGGCGGAGGAGGGGCATGTAGCAGAGACTCCTGTTTCGACTGAATGGAAGCAAAGAAAGGGAAGTGTTGAAGTTCTTCTGTTTTTTTCTTTTTTAATTGCAGTTTTTTATTTACATTTTTAAATGTTATTCCATTTTCCACTCCCCCCCCCCCAAGAAACCTGCTATCCTCCCACCCCCAACTGCTTCTATGACTCATCTACTCCCATCTCCCCGCCCTGGCATTCCCGTACACTGGGGCATCAAGCCTTGACAGGACCAAGGGCCTCTCCTCCCATTGATGCCCCACAAGGCTACCCTCTGCTACATATGCGGATGGAGCCAGAGGTCCATTCCTGTGTTCTTTGGGATGATGGTTTAGTCTATGGGAGCCCTGGCGGGGGGGGGGGGGGTCTGGTTGCTTGATACTGTGTTTTTCTTATGAGGTTGCAAACTCTTTCAGCCACATCAGTCCTTTCTCTAACTCCTCCATTGGGGACCCCATTCTCAGTTCAATGGTTGGCTGTGAACAACCACC
>NC_141546.1:52657500-52770000 GCF_021556685.1 Rattus norvegicus
AACAGAGGTGGGGCATCCCACTCTGACTGTGAACAGCAGCACATCATGGGCTGGGCCCTGGATTGAATGAAAAGGCAAACGGGAGATCAACAAGAGGATATGGCTTAACTTAACTGTGGGAGCCATGTGCCGGTCTCCTTCCAGTTCCTGCCATAACCGGCTGCAACAAAACAATTACCTCTGTCCCTTAAGTTGTTCGTGTCAGAGTGTTTTACCATTGCACCAGAAAAGAAACTAAGACAGCAAGTCACCTGGATCTGTTTCCCACTTCTTGTTAAAGATGTGATGTCAATGGTTTGAATGTCAATCTTCGAAAACTGTAGACCTCACGTGCCGGGTAGTATTTTCAAACACTCATTTTGTAAGAAAGAAACTATAAGTAACACGAGTAACCCATCCATGCCTGTATAAAGTGCTTCTCAATATCACTTTATTTCTAAGCAACATCCACAACTCCTTGCTTAATGGGCAAGATGAAACCTGATTAGGAAGCACTTAAGAGTATTATTTTTATTATAGTTTATTAATTGTACTCCCTCTCCCTCTGCCCCCAGTGTGTGGGTGCGTGTGCGTTTGTGAGTGTCGTGTGTGTGTGTGTGTGTGTGTGTGTGTGTGTGTGTGTGTGTGTGTGTACATTTACTCAGAGGCTACTATCCTCTGAAAGAATTCTTAGATCTCAGAAAGTCATGTTCGAAATCATATTCGGCAACTAGGAAATGAAACTCTCAAGTGAATGAATCTTTTAACATGTTAAATATTCCGAGCTCCCATTGAAGCACGTCTCGATGATCTGAAACACTCATTTAATAATCTTGTTAACTACAGTAATTACAATGGTCTTCCCTACTTAAGCTGTGTTTCCTTCACAGGGATATCTTTCACTTCCGAAATAAAATGTATTCCGTAGGACACTGGCTCTTTTTAAATAATAATTTCATACAATTAAATTAATTTCTCTAATTTGCTTTACAACTTGAAGGCACGGACATGCACTGAGCAGTAGATAATCCAGGGAAACATTATAATGGCAATTCTCTATGGAGAAATTAGAAGAGTCACAGCATGGACTCAATAAACTCCCCAGAGAGCAAATTATGTCCCGATATTCCTTGAGGTATTGGAGATGATCTACCACACAAGCCAGTACTAATTGCAATAGTTAACACCATTAATAAGGTTTTTATCATTATTGCAAACTCCTCTTATTGATTCTCACTTTACTACTTGTCTAAAGCAATGGATTGGTTTAGATTTTATATTAATGCTGTCCTGTATCTCCTAAACTGACAAAAAGAGCAAAACACTGAAGGTCCGCCACTTTACTGTGCAGTGATATTTATGCTGTCATCCGTCATTGTTTTCTGTTTTTTAGGGCACACTGCTACCTCTAAACCACACAAGTGAGAACAACTCTTCTGACATAGTGAACATAACTCTAATATCTGCTATTTTCCAGAGACTTCATTAGAAACCAGAAGAGGAAAATAAAATGCCATGCATACTATTATTGCCTAACATTTGTGATTCTTCTTATTTGAAAACATATCTCCCTAAAATTTATTTCAAAAGCAACCCATCCCTAAAGTCTTCCAAGAACAATAGACTTAACATCAGGTTTTAAGGATATGCCATTTATTACTCAGTAGATTTTGAATTAAATGTAAAGGAAGAGATTCACTAAAGAACAGGGAAATGACTGACAGATAATCTACTACATAGCCTAACATTACTGACTCTGGGGTTGAGAACACTATGGGCAGTAATCACATTTACTGAGAGAAGCTGGGCACCATGAGAAACACTGTATACAAGACAGTTAATAAAAATGTAATACAGGAAAATGTTTGATACAGCAAAGCAAGCAGCGAACAAACCACAGTAGTCTGTGGGCCACGACTGTTGCTGGCATCATGTGTGGTGGCACATGCTGTAATCCTGGCATGTAGACAGTGACATGGACAGTGGAAGCAAGATGATCAGCTTTAGCTACATGGCAAGTTTGAGGATAGCCTGGACTCCATGAGACACTGTATCAATAAGCAAACAATAGGACACATTTTTTAAAGATGTTACTATGTGTGAGTGTTTTGCCTACAGGCAGGGATGTGCGTTGTGCACATGTCCGGTGCCAGAAGAGGGTGCCAGATTTCCTGGGATTGGCATTACAGAGAGCTGTGAGCCACTAGGGAGTGCTGAGAACTGAACTGAGCCCTCTGTGAGAGCAGCAGGTAGTCTGGGAACCATCACCCCAGCCCCAAGAAGACGATTATTGACAGCACGCTATCACTGAGATCATATCAACACTGTCATTTAACAAGGGTTGACTACTGCTTAGCTGTAGTGAAATGAGATGTCGTGAAAATGAAAGCTGCCTTTCAACTCTAAAGGGTACAGAAGAGCTATTCTAATGCATTGACAAGAACCCTAAGTGAAAGAACAAAACCTTAATCCTGGACAGTTTTACATCAGTGCTCACCCTACACACCCACAGTGAACACTCTCTTTCCTTCCCGTTTCTAAATACAAAGCCAAACCGCTCATATCTGGGGGAGATTCAGAGATCAACCCCAGACCTTTCATCATTGACTGCTTGATAAGGGATCCTTCTCGACAGCTCTGGTTACCCTGTAACTCAAGCTGAACTGGACCTCTGTCCTGTTTCAGCCTCCTGTAAGCGTACACATGCACACCACCAAGTCCCATGCTACTGACTCCTAACAAACCAGTCTACACACAAAATGTTGTTCTTCAGAATTTCTACCACAGGGGGATTCCTCTTATTCTAGAAAAACATGGACTACTGAAGAGAAATTTAAAGTCCAACATGAGCATTACGACAAGAGCTAATTAGCAAACCACATGAAAATTATGGGTCTTAACAAAAACTGTATCCTGTTTGGTTAGAAAAAGTAAGTTTATTGATCAAATAAATAAACACCTCTAAAACAGTTCTGGGCTATTCACGAGCATCAGAGTTGTCCTCACATATACAGAGATCTCACTGCTACAATTACTAAAATTACACTCTGAACTTACCTGGACGGTCTAATGACTACTGGTCTTATCCTCACCCAAGTCACTCTGAATGACTTTCAAACTCCAGGAGAGCAGACAAAAGACTCTCAATCCCTCAAAGTTTTCCACACTCCCAAAGCATGTCCTCTGAAATACGAGAAATGCTTACTCCTAAGTATGTAAACGTAAGTTATCAATCTAAATATCAAAGAGAGCTCAATCACATTTTAAGTATGTTTAAGTCATTTGTCCTTTGACAGCCTTCCTAGTACTGTATCACTGAATACAATTACTCTGAGCACTGAAAATGACACAATGGAGTACTTTGGCACACAACGAACTGGCGAGGTTAAAAATGAAACTTTCCATTAGAGATAACTCTCCATGCAATGAGCACTTGTTAATTACCAATCATCTATCATTCATTAATATAAAATAGGGTATGTAATGAAAACAAGCCAGACCTTACCAAGCCTGTAATTCCAGCTGTGCGGCAGGCTGAGGCAGGAGATTTTTTAAATTCAAGGCATGCCTGTACTATAGAGTGAGGTGAAGACCAGCCTGGGCTGGTTAGTGAATGCCTGTCTCTGAATGAAATATTCATAAAGGGCTGGACCTATAACACGGTAACTCAGTGCTTGCCTAGCATATGCAAGGCCCTTGATTCAATACCTAGCACAAGTATGGAATTTAAGAGATGAGATAGGACAAGAACTATATAAAATGTGTGTGTGTGTGTGTGTGTGTGTGTGTGTGTGTGTGTGTGTGTGTGTGAGAGAGAGAGAGAGAGAGAGAGAGAGAGAGAGAGAGAGCGCAGAGGGAGGGGGGAGAGAGAGAGAGAGAGAAGCATATCTTTCTCACAGTGATCTTATTATTGTCTTATCAATTATCTAGGTCCTCTCCTATAATACTTCACCTAGACCTCGATCATAGTACCACAGATTCACGGTAATATAAAGTGTAGGAGCCATGCTCGCTAGACCCCATCAGTGAGCATATATCCTTACAAGCCATCTGAACCCTCACATTGGAGAGGAGAGAATACGAAGGATTCAAGATATAGCTGAATCAGAGTTCCCAGCTGGCAATGGCAGAAATGCACTGGAGAAGTAAGAGGTGACCAGATGGCACAGGTCTTCAAAGTCATATACAAATGTGGTACTCACTCCAAACCACACAAGTCAGAAGTCAGAAGGAATAAGGAAAGAAATGTAACAATGTACAATTTTAAAAACTGATTCTTACTGGACAGAAGCAACTACAAGTGGTGAAGTGGCTATACTGTAGAAAGATCAGAGTAGTAAAAAAACAAACAAAACAAAAACATTAAACAGAGAATGTGAGAAGTTACATATATAATTCAGGCAATTCCGAAGATAATTATGTGATATACAATATGTATAAAACATTATTTAAATGTGATATTTGAAAAGAAAAAGATGGGCTAATTTGGAACCAAGTTTTTATTTGAAAAAAAAGTACTGATTGACTACTGTGTGTACCATAAGACTAGTGACACAGTTTACAGTCTAAAACAAGGAAAACAAAGAGCAAAGTTAACAACGATAAAACAATAGATTTTATAGAAAAAAATATGACAACAAAGGTGTATTATATGGTTAGGAAAGTTCAGTTTTCACTTCATGCTTAAAGAAAGTCACACATAAATAAATACACAAATATGTAACCACTTCAAAGATATATATATATTTGAATATATATTATATATATATACATTTGAAAATGATGAATGAGGAAATGAAAAATTACATCTTAGACAAGCATAATTTTATGCTGGTTATTGAATGCTGTACCCAAAGAGATGGATGAGGACAGGGCAAGCCCAATGAGGGAGCTGTTACAACATAACAGAGCCCCTGGCCTAGTGGAGGGAATGAAGCAGTAAGAATATCCCAGTTCTAAAAAGTGTTCTAGGTATACAGCTAGTGGTGCCTGATAAATCAAACATAACGAGAGAAAAAGGAAGAAGCCAGGGATGTTCCAGCCACAGTTGCAAGAAAGATGGACTGGCCAACAACTGGTTTAGAAGATGAGGGGCAGGGTGTAGCTGTCTGAGCAGCTTGAGATCACTGTGGTTACGATGGACGGACAGCCCCACATTGGGAAGGCTATTGGGCATATGAATTTGGGAGAAGCAGAATTCCAAGTTCAGATAACTCTAAGAATCATGTATATAAAATTTAAGAATAGAATACAGCCCGGGTAATGAATAAATATGGGCAAAGAAGAGATGTGAGAACTAAGCCTTAGGGAATCCATTATTAAAATGGTTGAAGGGAAGGAGGCAGAGGGCAAAGGGAGGCCAGTAAAACCAAAGGGGTGGAAAAACATGTGTGGAAGTCAAGAGAAGGAAAGGTTTCAAGGAATAGAGGCTGATCAATTAGTTTCCAATGTAGATAGTAAGATGAGGCCCAAGTAGCTCACATGATAAGAAGAGGAGGAGCTTACACACTGCAAATGAAAGAAAAGGAAGATGGAGACTTGCTATAAACATCACTTTCTAGAAAAGTCTGAACTGAGTAAGGGATAGCCTAGGATCTGGCTTTACTGGGAATTCTTGCGGTTCAGTAGGTTTATCCCATAACTAGAGGCGAGCTACCTAGAGGCAGTCTATCTGAGCACAGATTCTAGCTGAGAAATGTGTGATTTTTCAGGACCTATCAGCTGAGCGTGGGGTGACGGGACGGTGATACCTTGAGGATTGCAGGAAAGAAGAACAAGAAAGCAAGGATAGTTAAGAAGGTGGATTCTTCCAGACTAAGTCTGTGACCAGGGAGAAGCCTCAGGCTTTACTGAAGGAACAGCCCACGATGCTCAATTATGGCCAACAAAACTTTCCTCAAAACTGTAGTCACAACTTATCATCCTGTACCTATATCCATAAAACCGACATGAAGTGAACACTTAGAACAAAAGACTACATCCCTAAATTGCTATAAAGACGTCCCAAAGTATAAGCTCTCTTAAGCACCTGTTACAAATACCTTCACAGCACGAATTCATCAAAGCAAGCAAAATAAACCTTACTGCTCGTCGAATACCTGGCAGATAAGCTAGAGAGAAAAGAAGGCAGTGCCATGCTTGTGAGCCACCAGGGGGCTTCCTTCCTTCTGTCCTGAGAATGCTGCGAAGGGCACATGACCTCCAGCATCCTGCTCACTTTATACATTCCAAAACCTTACCGGATACTAGTCGGTGCTGCCAGAAAGCTTGAAAGGAGGGCTAGCTCGCGCTGTACTCAAGAAGCGGACTCTAACATAGTGTCCTCACAGTGTGCAAACTGTGAAAGTACAGGCTGTTTTTTACATGCAGTTCTGGTGTATGTTCTCTTTCACAAACAGCCCAGATAACTACAGTATTTCAAATTATAAAAAAAAAAAAAAAAGAGCAGAAATCCCCAGAACTCAAGCTTCTAGTCATTATTAAAATTAATATTCTTAGAAATTCGTAGAATTGCTCTCTGACCGCTGTTATATAATTTTGGAATTAAAAAGCAGACATGAACGTAAACTCATTTAAGATCTAAACATGAAAATAGTCACAAACCTCTGTCATACACCTCTACCGAAATATAAAATTCCATTGTTTAACACTGATCTTCCTGTAGTTTTTTGCTTTTTTCTGTCCCTACCTTTTATCCAGTCTGTATTAAGGGAGGAAACTCTACCGTCATGCAGAGGCTTGCGCAGTGAAACTCAGAATGGGATGAACTGTGCTCTCACTGCTCTCTGGGTGGTAGTGTGCACCATCAACCAGGGAAGAACAGGAAAGCCGATAAAAACAATTTCCTTAACTTCACGAGAGCAGCAGTAATGCAAAAAGTAAATAAAAATACACAGGTTCCATATTCTAAACCTTAAACACAAAGGGACTGATACTGTACCTAAAATGAGAGCACAGACCCAAGGCTACGTGCTGGTTTATAACCTCTCAAGTAAGGAAGAGGGGAGCCACGCTAAGAACATACACTGCTCATCACTCCACGGAACTTGTGTCTGACAACACAGAAGGCTGACTTCTTTAGGTTTCTGCCTGTGTCCACACTTCCATTAGCATTACAAAAGTGAAGGAGTCACTGGGCTAACCATATGTTGCCATATCACCCCCATTATTCAGGCCAATGGTGTGGAACAAAACAAAGGAAGGTTGTCAACCCTAAGCCCAGGCTGTCCTTCCCTGTCTTTTAAAATGCTACAGAGAGCAGCAACATTTCTCGAAGACTTATTAAGCAATAACGCCTATAAGCTCTTGTCAGGTAATCTTTCTTTCGCTGTCTCACACCATCAGTCTGAAGGCAGAGAGGAGGAAAAAGAAAAGCTCCTCCCTTCCCCCCATATGCCAGGAGGCAGCCAGCGCCTGGGATGACACTTGCCTATTTCCAACAGGGAAGCGGTCCACCCACACAGGCACAACAGCAGGAGGCAGAAACGAAAGGACCGGTGTGAAAAGAAATGCAGAACCAGCTCTATGATTTTGAAATTTAGACTGTGTGGCAGCCTAGTGTCTCATAAGAAAACGATTACTTTCATTTCTCCCTCCTACTGCCTCTCCGACCTTTCTTGGTTGGCAAGTCAGTAGGAGGCATAAAGGAAAAAAAAAGTGATTTTTTTTTTCTTTGAAGCACAGGACCAGTCAAAACTGTGAACTTCAAAATCACAACATGAACTCCCTAATTTTTAGAGGTGTTCTTTTATTGTCTTTGCTAGGAATGGTGCATTATGAAATGTCGGTGTCTCATCATTGTATGAGATGGCATTGAGGTAGGTACAGCTTTTGCTTATAACAATCTTGATCGTGGAACTTAAGACTATTGCAAAGTTACTGAGAGACTTGATAAAGCCAATCCTAAACGCAAAAGTGTCCTTCCTCTAAATGGTTTTTCTCAATACTGAAAACTCAAGAACAGAGAACAGAGCAACA
Organism: Rattus norvegicus; assembly: GCF_021556685.1. NCBI lineage: Eukaryota > Metazoa > Chordata > Mammalia > Rodentia > Muridae > Rattus > Rattus norvegicus. Next base: position 52,665,457 of record NC_141546.1, read on the forward strand.
CAATGTTAAAATAAAAAGTATACCGAGAACGAATTAAACATGGTCCTTTTAAGGCCACCCTGATTGGCTTCAACTCTGTATCTAACTGAGACCCACTACATGTAAAAATAAGAGTTCAATGGTGTCCAAAGTAATGTATCCTTTCCCACAAGGTTTTAGCTTAATAAGGAGAGCTAAGGAAAATGCCCATGTGAGCAAACACAACAAAGATAAGATTCGGGAAACACCAGAAGAGAGATTGAGATCAACCATTTAGTTTCAGTTGGGGGTGTGGGAGGACCAGACAGGCCCTACCACAGTGCTGGCACTTTAGATGGTCCCGGAAGAATCGACCAAAATGTAAAACCTAGAGCGCAGCAGGAAGGAAGGTAGAACATGGGTGACTTCACAGAAGCATTAGACAGTGTTCTGTAGGCTCCATTTCTGAGCTGTGCTGCTGGGAGAAGCCAACAGATGCACTGAAACAAATAAAACCCCAGACTAAGCAAGTGTGGAGACCAATAAGGGCACCACACAGGCTCGCCTTGAGAGTCAGCGCGCACTGCACCGGAAGTCTGAGGGGACACTGCCACAAACCCACTCCACTACTGATTTCCCTTATTCGTCCCGTCGAGTCCCCAACACTGAGGACCTTTGAGCAACACCGAGGCAAGGCCAGCAGGACATCAGTGAGGCCTGCTGTAGAAGACTCTGAATAGCAGGCTGAGAACCAGCCTGTGTGGAAAGAGTAGCAATAATGAGGTGCCGCACCGGAAAGCGAAACTTATGATTGTCACTATCTATCGCAGATGGGGCTTTGCGGGGCACCTTAACAACAAACGCAGGGAAACTCCAAGTTGAATTTTAATAGTGTGTACACAACTGTTTTACAAAAACGCCCTTTCTACTTCATTTGACATTACAAGATATAAGGAATACAATAAAAAAAAAAATTTCCAGTCAGAGAGAGACAGATGGAGGGAGAGAAAGAGCGAGAGAGAGGAGAGAGAGAAGGAGAGAGGGAGAGGGAGAGGGGAGGGGAGAGGGGGTAGGGGAAGGGAAGGAGGAGGGAAGGGAGAGGAGGAGGGAGGGGAGGGGGAGGGGAGAGGGGAGAGAATGAGAATGAATAATTGAAGTCAAAGCAGAAGTTAGTATGAAATGCACACTCCCAAACCTCCCTCCCACCCCCTTTTCCCCCTCCCAGACTATCAGTAACCCTCAAAGCTAAGAAGTCAATGAGACAACATCATAAGCCAGAACTGACCTCCTGTCCTGCTCTATGAGGACCAAGCATTAGGAAATGCATAGAAGCCAGTAATTCTGACTACAACTTAGAAATTCAGAACGAACACTTGGCCGCTCCTTGACTGCAGCTGTGAATTTACTCCCACCTAGTCGGCAGAGAGACACGCTTATCCCGCCTAATTAAATTACCTGCGGCTGGAACTGAGGAACAGGGGGCCCTTGCATTCCTTGTGGTTGTTCATCCATTCTGACTCAACTGGGACTTGAGGATTCTACAAAACGGAAAGTTGAAATTTTAAATAACGGCATCATTACCAATTCACACCACTTCCCAGGCCCGACACAGGCACGGAGATAGGACAGATTCCTGGAATGCTTCAGAACAATTCACTACGACACCCTCTTCTACCTGCTAAACCCAAGCTCCGTTTAGTTCACATAATCATACACTAGCGAACCATTCCCACTTTCCCAGGAACTGATCAAGGACACCCCCCCCCCTTAGCCCAAGCTTGAGAGAAGAATTACAGCACCAAAAGCTCCCCAGACTGGACCTCAGTGCCCAGCAACCCTAAGTGTATCTATCCTTTACATTGTAAAAATACTTTTCTACATCTAATACGGTTATTCCTTTATTTTAAATTTTAATTTAGAATGCCCTTTAAAGAGTGGTAACGACATTCTGGGTAGAGGTCATTTGTACTGCGAATTTGATCTTCAGCCACGTGAGTTGTCTCAATGGCAAACAGGAATTCATCATTTTAATGCAGTCTAGATAATCAGTCTTCTGACGAATGCCATATAAGCTACTTATGAATCAGTTCCCTTTTCTATTTATTCTTCATTCTTCTGTATTTAGACTGCTGCTGGAATTATATTTATGTAATAAGAAATTGGTTTTCCTCATGGATACCCAATTGCACTCTTTGAAACATGTGCCCTTCACATGCTAACAATGCTGCCCTCTCACCTTTGTCTGTGTCAAGTGACTGTACACAGAGACACACAATCAGTACTCAGTATGCTCAGGGCTGTATTGGTCCAGGATACATATGGATTTTTTTTTTGGCATTATTCCTTAAATAATACAGCAACACATTATAGAACCTTCATACTACATTAGATAAGGATGTTCACAGAGCATACGGGACAATATGTATAGGTTATATGAAGCTATATAATGGCTTAAAATCCATAAGCCCTAATTTATATAAGGTTTACCAGAATACCATCAAATTTTGGTAACCATGGCAAATCAGAAGATCCTGAAACCAATTATCCACCCATACCCAGGGGACTGTATCTGTTTTAGCTTCCCTTTCCTTTGTGTTGAGAAACCGATTTGTCTATGCGTAAATGTCGATAGGCATCTAAACTACAGTGTATTATGTGCCTAGCTACTGCCATATACAATACAAGAATACAGGACTAACTAGCAATGCTTTATAATAAAATAAATGGGGGGGGGCGGGGAGACAGGGTCTTTCTACATAGCCTTGGCTGTTCTGGAACTAGCTCTATAGACCAGGCTGACCTTGAACTCAGAGAGACTGACCTCCCTCTGCTCCAGAATGATGGGATGAAAGGTGCGCGCCACCACACCTGTCTTACTGTACAGTCTTGATAATCAGGCACGGTGATATGCACCTGTGAATCATAGCACTTGGGAAGCTGAGGCAGGAGGATCACTATGACTTTCAGGTTAGACAGGGCTACATAGTGAGAATTGGTCTCAAAACATATATCAAAATAAAAGTACTTATTCTGTTTAATTACATATTTAACTTTAATATTAATTTCAGAATATGTCTGATTCCATTTTTGTTAAATGTTTTTGAGATATAATTCCGTTGTTGAATATAAGAAGAATTAAGCCAGGCAGTGGTGGTATACATCTTTAAAGCCAGCACTTGAAGCAGAGGAAAGTGGATTTCTGTGAGTTTGAGGCCAGCCTGGACTACAGAGTGAGTTCCGGGATAGCCAAGGCTACACACAGAGAAATCCTATTTCAACCATCCCTCCAAAAAAAAAAGAAAAAAGAAAAAACAAAATACCCCCAAAGACACAGCAATAATTAAGTCTACAACTTATGAACATGGAATATTTAATTCTCACAAAACTGATTTTCAGTTTCAATACACTGCGTATTTAATACCTTTCTCCATATTATTTCATAACTATTTTGTGTTTTTAGTACACTGTAAAAGCTGAATATTTTCATTCAGTTTTCAGAACTTATTCGGTACACTAAAAATAATTGCGTTGAAATGGAGTCTTGCCTTATTGCAATAGCCAGCCCCTCCAGTACAATGAACAAAAATAGAAGCAGATATCCTTTTCATGTCCCTCATCCCAGGGGAAGACATTAATAGTTTCAATAGTGTCTGAGCGATATGTAAAATGTCAGTCGTTTCGGTTTTATTTTCTGTGTACTGATATTTTGCATATACACCACATGTGTACAGGAAAAATAGGTATCGGACTCCCTGAGACTGGAGTTACAGATGGCAGTGAGCTGCCATGTGGACGCTGGGCATTGAACTCGGGTCCACTAAATGAGCAGTCAATGCTCTCACCCACTGAGTCATCTCTCCAGCCCAAAGCTGCTCATTTTTAATATGTGCCCTGACCTACTTGTTTCATGATGTAATTATTCTTAATGTTGGCTCTGATTTCACATACTATTGGACTTGAAGAGGCAAAGAGAGAAGAGAAAAAGAAAGAAAAGAAGAAATCCAATACTGAAACCAGCTTTTCGCATTTGGTGTCCACAGATGGTTTCTTAAGCCATCCCACAAAAGAAATTCTCCTTGGTCAAAGTGTTCTATGAAACATTGTTTGTAATATTAAACTGTCTCCGAGAGTCAGAAAATATTACCAAACTAAAAGCCCCAATTACCATATTTTTAATTTGAGGTTTATTTAATCCTGGAAACTATTATGTAATATTTTTATTATCCCACAGCTTGACTTATCCCGGAATACACTGAGAAATACTGTTAAGTTACAATAAAGTGTTACCACACACACGGATACATGGTAACATCTAAGTAAATATAAGTAGAAAAGAATGAAGCCAAAGAAAAAGGAACTTAGAACTCTGAGAAACATAACGGGAGCCAATCAAAGAGTATTCAGTTGAAAATAAAAATCTACAGGATATATTAAGCTTCAGCAAAAAGCACAAGTGCCATGTAATTTTCTTTCCTAAGCTATGGCATGGTTCACTGTGTCATTGGGTGCCTTATCTTTGTGTATGCTCTGTACATGCATGAACGTTCCTATGAGCAGGAGGTGCACATACAACATCAAGCCTACGGAGATCAGAGGACAGCTTTGGGTGTGGTTCTCACTTATGATATAGTTTGAGACAAGGTGATTACCAAGAGAGTTAGCCAAAGTTCTCCCGTCTCTGTCTCTCTCTGTGTCTCTGTCTCTGCCCACCCTGCTCCCTCCCTCCCCTGGCCCTCTCTTGCTGTAAGAGCTCTGGGATTATCTGAGATCTAAATTCAGGTCTTCACACTTGAACAGCAAGTGCTTTGCACACTTAGCCTTCTCACCAACTATTATGTCTTCTTACTAAGCCTGCAAAATTGAAGCAAAACGGTTCGAATATGTGAAATCTATCGAACATACATTTGATCCTCTAGATTCCGTGTGTCTGATATTTATGCTGTCTATGTGACAATACATACGGCTTGGCTCAATGTCTGGAATAAATGGGCAGCTGAGTGGATATTTAGTCAATGGTTACATATGTACTTGTTGCAAAGGCATCAAGTGATTATTGATACCAATTAAGCATAAAGTTAATGATTGAAAGCATCATCAACTTCTACTAATTTGTCATTAATCTTTAAACCAGAAAGGGAAAGGCTGATACTAGAAGACACTGGTTAACACTGCAAAGAAGGGCAGGAATAGGTAACAGGTTTAAATGAGAGCCAGAGAAGGAAACTAACACATCAAAATACAAAACAAACAAACAAACAAACAAAAACGCATCTCATTCAAACTAAGGATGGTGGGTGCCTGTGACCAGTGCTATGTCAGAGCAAAGGATTGCTGAGAGGCAGAAGAAAGCTCCCCTTCAAGCTAGGGTGTGGCCGCACGGAAGGAAGCTCACTATCAAGTTAGGGTGTGGCGCAGGCCTTTAATCTCGGCACTAAGGAGAGAGAGAAGCAGAAGACCTCCAGCCTCGTCTGCATAGTGTTCCTGACCAGCCGAGGCTACACAGTAAGACTGTTTCCAACAAATAAAAAAGCTCACTGTCTTTGAACGATGACGTAACAAGCAAGGAGGCTAGTTCACAGGCTACTGCAAACCCAAATAAAAGAAAGGATGACCTTCAGCAGGACACCTCAGGCAGCACAGACTTCCGTGTTTGGAGTTTGTGTTTGATAAAGGATAAAAGAATGGTCTAGAGTTTGAGGATCTCAGTAAATCTGTGAACTCTGAATATTATGCAAACGTGATCACTGTCAAATTTATATCTTCATAATGATGTCTTTCCTAATCTCTGAGCTACAAAGGGCTATAGCCAGGTGCCCTGCTTGACAAGTCCACCAGAGTGGAGGACTCCGCCTTCCTTGTCCCGACATCTTTTGGGTTCACCTGTGCTACCATCCACTCACTTACTCCAGCCCCACCATTTTTAAATATTTGTATCTCCTGACTTGATTGTCTGAAGATCCTAAAGTCAATGGGTTTACACAGATTATATCTGCTTGTATTCTACATACTGAAATTAAATGTATACCAACTTACTTACAAACTATACTATTTATACACAACACACTGTGTTTATATATAACATATTTTTATGAAAAATTGCTACATTTTTCAAAAACTTAGTCGCAAGAGCAGCATTACTTTATGCTGTGATACCCAAAGTCTTTGATATCTTTGATACCCATAGTCATAGATGCAGCTTCTGCACTGAATCGGTTGATGTGCTATTTACCTAAACAGTATGTAAAACTTAAGAAATGATAGGCAGCTGGCTTTCTGTAATAATGTACAGTTGAAAAGAGAGAAGCATTTTAATAGCCATTTCCTATTGTTCCCGGTAGTCACCTTTGCCACAATAACAAGCCCAACAGAAGACAAACTCCAGGTTAACTACGTCACCTGCCCTCTGAGTAGATCTTTGACTCATAGACTTTTATAACATTATGACATCTGAAAAAGTTTAAGTCATTAAGTTAACAGAGCCTTGTCGTGACAAACATTCCTTTATGCTTTATTTTAAAAGTCTTAATTACTAACATCACCAGCTAATTTTATCCAAAAATAAATAAATAAATAAATAAATAAATAGTTTCATCTTTAAATACCAAGACAATGTTACATGGTGATGAACATAAGTTTTCCAATATTCTCACTTTAAAAGTTTGAATTTCGGTAGGGTCTGGTGTTCCACACCTTTAATCCCAACTCAAGGGAGACAGAGGCAGGTGTAGCCGTTAGTTGATGTCAGCCAGATCTACAGAATGAGTTCTAGGATGGTCAGAGGTGTGTAGAGAGATCCTGCTTCAAAAGTATCCAAATAACGATAATAGTAGTAGTAGTAGTAGTAGTAGTAGTAGTAGTAGTAATATTATTTGAATTTTATTATTAGCACAGATTATTTTAGTAGTTTACTCTCAAAATAACTTTCAAAAATATTTATAAAAATGTCTCAGAATAATCATAAGCTGTCAATCATTCTGCACCAAAAAGTAAAAAATAAAAGTAAAAAATGGTGCTCCAAGAAAAGCAGCTGCGCTACTTGTCCTTGCAAGAACACTCTTCCCGCCTGGAGGTGACTGATTTGTTGGAGGGGCTGTGATTTGCTCAAGTAGTATTTTAAAGCTATGTCTCATCCCCTATCATACTCAAAGGCATGCCGTCAAGGCTTGAGATTTGCTAACACAGTCACCTTCACTTTGCCTCAGTCAGTTTCTGTGGGGTACTGTGCTCGCTCTGGAACCCAGGACAAATGGCTGAGGTTCCTATTTAACATATTAAAGCAGACCTAGGCAGCCAGGCTCTCCCAGCATCCTTCGGTCCCCACCTGTTACATGTTAAGCTAGCATAGCCTGCCCTGAACTCTCCAGCCCAGCGGCTGGGTGCCCTCCCCGCAGCTGCTGTTCCTCATGTAATCCAGACACGTGGTACCCGGCCCTTTACTCTCCACACTCTCTCCCCTCCCCTTCTCCTTGAACGGCCCAGCTCAGCAGCCATGTTCACTCTGGACTTTCCCAGAAGTCTCTGCCTTTAGCTGTGCTCTCCCTCATATCTACAAAAACCATTTTCCTCCACCATATCTAGGGAGCAATCATGTCCTTCCCTTTTTATTCCTTTTTTCCCATTCAATTTGGAGTAGGAGAGGTGGGCTCATACCCGGCAAGTAAATGTTCCACTACTGAGACACATCCCCCGCCCCAATCAAAAACATTTTCAAGTAAAACTTATATTTAAAAAATAAAACTTCCAGCCACGTAACAGATAAAGGATTTGAAAAACAGTACATTTTGCCACTGAGCTGATAATGTCTTTTTAATAAACAAAAATTATTTGATCATGACCACCACGTAAGAGACTATCAGGGGACTGACCATATCTACTAGACTTCTGTCCACAGATGGGGCGTTCAACACTTTGACAAGAGCTGCTTGGTCAAAAGTCTAAAATCCAAAGCTGGAGAGATGGCTCAGTGGTTAAGAATGCTTCTCACACAATCACAAGAACTGGGAGTTCAGATTGAGTACCCATACAAGCCTGGTGTCTCCTGCATGGCTGGAACTCTAGCTCAACGTCAGATCATCTCTGGGGCTTGCTGGCTTCTATCCTAGCTGAGAAAAGAGCCAACCCTCCATTCAAATAGAGATCCTGACTCAAGGGAAGAGGTGGAATGATAGAGACTATGACACCCGATGCCTTCTTCTGACCCCTATGCACATGCAAAGGTACACACCTTTACGCCCCCATGTTGCACACAACACACACACACACACACACACACACACACACGTCTGCACCCACACATGCAAATAAAAGCCCATTTTAAAATCTGAAATCTATCCTGTTATTTCTCTTATTACTTTATCCTGTTCCTCTCCGTACAGAACCTACTTGCGATTGATATTTTATCTCCAAGACGCATCTCTGTTGGCCTGCCTCTCCCACAACAGCTTAGCCCCATCCGTCTTGCTACTTTCCATGAACGCTGAAATCCCTTCTGCTCATGAGATCTACTGATGAATTTCTGGTATCTGGGCCTCTTGTTTATTATCCTCTGGGTCCAGAATCTCCGAATAGCTGGCTCAACACCAGGCCTACCCTAGCCAAGGTTCCATGGGAACCCTTCCTCTCTTGTGTGGTTCTCATATCCTCGCTACTCAGTGTCTGCACAGCACTTTTAAGGATCTGTATTTATACTCCCATATTTGCTTACTATGGATCGCATCTATTACGATGCCAACAGCGAGAGCGCTGCCATTTTGTTCTTACTAGATCTCTCAGCTATTGACTGACATAACATGAGCACGGCAGTGTCTGGTTGCTGAACGGAAGCTGAAGGGTAATGGGGAGCAGAGGACAGACTTCAGCTTTGCTTCGAAGCTTATCATCCCGTGTTTGGGACTTGTAAATGAGTAGATTTGGCTGGGAGTAGAAAAGGAGAGTTACAATTGATTGCAAGATATTTGCTAGCAGGAGAGAACATATGGCGGTACCACCAACCAAGCAACAGATGGGAAATAGAAGCAGGGTGGGTGTCAGAAGAGCAGAGAACAGGATGAGAACAATACGGGAAGACCTTACTGTGCATGGTTAGGAGAAAGCTCGTGTATAAACAGCTTTGCGTAGAATCTGTGGAGAAGTAGAAGTCAATATTGTTGTCTTGCAATTTTCAAAAGCACTGTTATTTGCTATTGGCTAAACCTTTCTTCTGTGATTAAAAACGAGCCTTCTATGCATACTGGAAAGGCCATACCTGTGCAGATGACAGACTTAATAGACCTTCTAGTTGTCCAGAATTAATATTGAAGCCGATCACTCACTTCTGTCACTAACCTAACACAACTTTGGTCTGCCATGTAAAACCTCTGAAACGTACAGACACTTCTTCTACCAACCCCAACCTGTCATGAGGTAAGAGAGGAAACTTATAATGGAGTTTCTCCTGCTTTGTTTCAATCCGACTACCACCTGTCTCCACCAGTGTCCTGGTGGTAAAAGCACTGACTTACAGCTGTCATTATTCTGTGACTACAGTAGATCATGGGAACACTTCTGCCATAAGACAGGTCACTCGGGTCAATCTGAATTCAGGTCCCAGGCAGATGGTCACTCATCACTCATTGGGAGGCTGGGGGGGGGGGGGAGTGGAACTTTAAAGACCTTAGGTCTGCCAGGGAGCTGACTTTAAATATGACCTTATAAAAATTATTAAATAAAACATAACACGTTATGAAGCAATATAGTTTACTTCAGTGAAAATGCAAGCATCTTACTGCCAATACTAAAATAATATTTGTATCATTTCTTAAATAAAATATTACTTTGTTTCCATAGTTAACCAATTTATCAAATATACACAAACTCAAGCCCTAAGACCTTCACTAGCAAACTACATCTCAGAGGAACAGCCAATCACTACACCCACTATGGTGGAAGTCTTGAGCAACCCTCTACCCTCTATACATACCTACAAAGAATGTCTTGTTTTCAAAGTTTGTACTGTACACTGACAGGAATAAAATAAATCAATATATGTTCCAAACTTGGTGAACAGAATTCTTCGCCAATTACAAAACACATTCTTACATTATAGAATTTTTTCAAAGAAGAAACTTTAAAAATGTCTTTCAAAAGGTTTAATAAAATTCACTTGTGACAGTGATCCTTGTCAAAGCACACTGCAACTTGCCTTTTTGGACTGACTGTTTAACAGTAAAGTTAAAAGCAGTAGTTCAGCTAAATGGACATATTTTCTTTATTACTTAGCAGTGAAGAAAAATATAAAAATTAGTCAGTCAGAAGGCTGTTCAAAATCACCATCCCTTTAATTCAAATTGAAAGTAAATAGTTTTACTTGGTTTACATCTCAATCACTACCCTGCCTCCCGATCCTCCCCCCACCACACAGTCTCTCCCCCCTCAACCCCGTTCCCCATCCCCTTCTCCTCTGAGAGGGTGGAGCCCCCACCCACTCTCGTATCCCCCTCCCTGCACATCAGGCCTCTGCAGGGCTAGGCACATCCTCCTCTCCCACTGTGGCGTGACAAGGCGGCCCAGTTAGGGGAACAGATCCACAGACAGGCAACAGCTTTAGAGTTAGCCCCTGCTCCAGTTGTTGGGAGACCCACAGGAAGACCAAACTGAAAGTAGATTAATTTTAACAGCAATGGTGGCCCACAGGGCCGATGTCTAAAAAGCACTGGCTCCTATTCTCAAATAAACGTCTTCATGATCCAATCACATGGCCTCCCAGTGCAGTATAAACTGCTCATAGGGAACGTGCGTGCGGCTCCAGAGAGAGGTTTTGGACAACCATTTCCAGGCTGATTTTACTTTTCTGATTTTTCTGAATTCGAATGGGTTGAAGTACACTATCCAAACTTAAGTTTCCTTTTTCTGAAATGAAAGTTTCCCCTTCAATCTCTGAGGTAATAAAATGTTCAGTATCCCTTCATGAGCCCTACACTCACATACCCAAATAGTCTATAAGAACATTAAAAGGCCATTCTTTTTATTAAATCCGACAGCTATCATGAGGGATGGAATATGGAACAAGAGAGGAATGGCTCTGCTGGAAATAGAAGCGCACTTCCCCCACCCAAAGGACAGTTACTGATCTAGCTAGGTAAGTACACACTAATGCACACACATGTACACGTATGTACACGCATGCACACTCACATAAATGTCAAGGGACATAATGGAAAGTTTAGGATGACTGATACTTGGCAAAGCCTGAATACTTAAATTCAGATCTAAATATTTTTCTTGGCCCCAAGTCACCATTCAACAGGAATATTCAGACCTCACCCTGCTGTCTTGTCTCCCTTTAAGTGACTGAGTCACCCAGTGTTCCCCACAATGAACAAGTGACACGTTCGTATCAGCAAGGCAGAGAGAATGAGTGCTCAGAGTCAAAGAAACCCATTCATACATCTTTGTGATAATAAGCTAAGTCTTTAAGAAGTACCGGGATGACAACTGGACATTTGAAGGACATGACGGATGTTCCTGGACCATCCCAGTCTTCAGATTTATAGTTAAGACTAATAACTCATCGACAAACTTGGCTCTCAAAGCCATTCTCCTTTTAAAGGAATTGGCGCTCTATGGAAAAGAATAGGTAGTGCCAGAGCTCAGGCTGGGAAAGTACAGGCTGAGCCTGAAGCAACATGTTCCAGAAGACAAAGTTATGCTCAAGGAACAATGGCGACATGTCGAAGAAATAGAGAAGTCAGCTTGAAGGGAAGCGGACGGCATTCCTCTGGCCACATTCAGACATCTGAGTAGCACGCTGTGGTCCCCTTAGTGAAACAAGAGCTGAGGTCCATGAGGACACACCAACAATGGCAAGGCAAAGCCGTTCTTGACAACGGAGTGCTATCTGACAAAGAGGCAATGATAGAATGTCAAAGTCATTCGCTAGTGTAGAGCAAATGAGAGACAAGAAGACCCGGTTCCTCTCCTTTAGCTAGATGCATCATTTCATGGGAGCTCTTCTTATCAAGAAATGGGCTGACAGCTCTAGGATTACGACTATAATCCAGTGACCTTGTTATTTCTTACCCCCTTTGCAGCTTGGGCTAAGTTCACTTCCTAGAAATGCTCTTTCCACAAGTCTGGGTGCTATGGAGCCCTCTGCTGAGGAAGCAGCTGGGAAAGCAGGCACAGGCGCACACATCACAAATCAGAACATCTCGTTAGAACAGCCCCAAACACAAGGCTTAAAACTGCTGCTCTGCTTTACAGCGAAAACAACCACTGTTCTGTCATATTGACTCTGGTATCCTCTGCTGCTCATTGGTATGTTCCAAAACTCACAGATAATATACACATCAGTGTACAATCTCACCTTTCAAAAAGAAATATAGTAAATATATATATTTTTAAATTTTGTATCCTATTGACTACTACTAATCTCTGGATTCTGCTCTAAAAAAATTAACTGAATTTCAAATTATATACAAGAATGTATATTACCAAAGCATTTTTATAAAACAAAAACAATTGGTAGGAACATAAGGTTGGCTAAACTAAAAGGAGATTGTCTTGCAAGATTGTTTTGCAGGAAAAGGTACTTGTGGCCAATCCTGACAACTTGGGTTGGATCCTCAGGACCTACATGATAGAAGAAGAGAATCGAATTCCAAAAGTATTCCTCTGACCACTACACACACACACACACTCACACTCACACACTTTAAATAAATAATTTTAAAATTCAACAAATACAGAAAATTAAAAACTAAACTGTAAACATTTACTTACACCTACTGTACCTCTAAAATTGTAACCAGTATAATGGGAAGTGGTTAAGACTCAAGAGGAAATTTTTTATCTTATATTACTTGAATGATATATATATATACATATATATACATATATATATACACACATATATATACATATATATACACATATATATACATATATATACATATATATATGAAACTTTAGTTAATTACTTAATTGGAGAGTTTGAACTATTTACCCTGCCAATATATAAGCAAAATAGAAGCAGAAAATTACCCATCCTACCTTGCCAAAATATAGGTGGAATAAGGTTAGGATAGTGTGTTTTACACATTGCTTTATCCACGGTGCTTGGCGCAGGTTAAATGTAGCAAATAAGCATGTATTAATGTGTCTAATATGAATTTATTAAAGAGACCTAAGTATGCTATAACACGTGACCATATTAAATCAAAACTACCACTTGCACTCACGTGTAAAGCGACTGTAACATTGTTTCCTATGTGAGTATGAGTGCAGGAACATTTTACCTCCAGAATGACAAAAATGACCCTGCAGACCAAACCTCTCAGGACAGTTAGTTAGATTGTGACTGCATGAATGCAACATGACATAGTAAAACATCAAAGGACAAGGATCTGAGGGATGAAAGGGAACCAAGAAAAGCTGACCTAAGCATGCCTTCCCTGGAGTGCTGCGCTGACAGCCCAGAGACAGCTGAAGGGCTAGGAAGAGGCATAGCTTTTCTTCTGGCCTTTGGGAACAGAAGGCCACGGTGAGAGAGTCCCCAGAACGTGGGTGGAGATCTGGAGACCTGGACAGCCTCAACTCTAATAGAATCCTAAGCATTCAGTCAGCTTGGGTCCAGAATGAGGGGTCCTGGGAACTACTGCCCTCAGACCCCTGGCCAAAAGAAATGAAAACCCTCGCTGGAGAAGGTACAGCCAAGGTGCCAATGTACTTCTATAAATGATTTCCCACATAGAGCGTCCAACACATGATAAAACATAACCAGATATGTAAGCAATTAAGAATCCATAAAACCAACAGAATATGCAAAAGAAAAAAAAAAGTCCTCGATGGAAAGCAAAGAAGAGAAGCTAAGCAATGTTGCTGTGATAAACACTGCCTAGAAGCAACTTGGGTAGAGAAAGGGTCTATTTCAGGTTGCAGCTTACAGTACACGAAAGGAAGCCAAGGAAAGAACACCAGCAGACACCATGGAGGACGCTAAATCCTGGCTTGCTCTCTCTGCTTGTCCAGCTACTTTTTTTTGAATAGACCCCAGGTCCACCTGTCCAGGGACCTCCCAAGGTGGGCCGGACCCTGCTAGAACAACTAGCAAAAGAAAAGGCCCCACAGACACGTCCACAGGCCAATCTGATGGAGGCAATTTTTTCGACTGATGGTCTTTCTTCCGAAGTGACTCTGATGTGGGTCAAGTTGACAAAAACAAGCCAGCAGAAATTATAATTAAATGCTATCCCACATGAAATAATAGGGTAATAATGATTACAGAATGAAAACTGTAACTGAAATTAAAATTCAAAAATGTAAATTTATAAACAGAAGAAGATAAATGGAGTTAGTGTCCTAAGACTCCTATTAAAATGCGTACAAAAAATAAAGAAAAGTAAAAATCCAGCATATTTATTTTATTTTTAATATTATGCTTTCCACACATCTGACACACACAGTTAGTGGCATCAACATCAGATTCAAGTACCAAGGAGCCATTACCATGTGATTTCCCTTCACATTCAACTCCTCTCCCAGTCCCTGGCCTCCATACATCCGTGCCATGTCTCTATAGTCATGTCTTTTTTAGGGTGTTGTACAAATGCAGCCTCTTTAATAGGGTCCCTCCACAACTGAAATTCATCTCCCTACTGCCAACAGGGCCATTCATCTACTTGTTGAATGCTACACCATATCACGGATACGCACGCAGACCAGTGCTTACCTAGACCTCAAACAATGGGCATCTGCATCATTGCCAGTTCCAGGGAATCATGGATAAAGATATTATAGACATTCAGAAGTAGGACAATTTCAATTCACTTGGCCAGGAATGAGAGTAGTACTTGACTTATTAGTGATGTATTAAAAAATAGTCGACTTTGTTATAAGAAATAAAAATGAAATGTACCGCCTGTCCGGCCTTGTCACATGCCTTCCGAGGCCTCTGCGACATCCTGCTCATTCATTACTCTAAGTCTCCAAGATCATTCCAAACGATTAGGTAACAAATCAGTCTGGAAGCCCTGGAAGACGGATTCTGGTCAATTCATCAAATGAAGGAGAAAGTAAAGGACAGGCGGTCTAAGTCTTTTTATAGAAAAGTCTATGCTAGCCTTCCTCCAAATACATAATAATTAGAAACCTAAGTAACGTGACTGTGGGACATAAGTAACATATTTCCACTGTAAAATGAAGCTCAATGCAAAGCTATGGCTTCTCACAGCCTGACAAATCGAGCGTGGCTATTAACTAATAAACTCGTGACGGTGCGAACACAGCTAACCAGGGCACACTGAAATGGTTTAACATAAGGGTTTTTGGATATGGAGTCATTTATGAGGCTCTATTTTTCTTCTGCGCAGTGATATAAGAAAAAGTATCTCATGCTAGGCAAACATTTCTTCCTTGAACTAAATCTTGACAGAGTGACTGCTCTAGTTGAGAAATGTTTCCTAAAAACATCTGAGGAAGGATTCTACAGTAAATAATACCGGGGGTCCACAGTAAAACACCATGGTAAGGTTGCTCTGGACTGAAGCATCAGTGAAATGAAATCAAATCATGGTACTGAGAAGACTAATGGTTTTTATTGAGACTGATGGTTTTATTATGTTTCTTGCTAACACCTGCTGGTTCAACTTTATCTTCCTCTTTAATACAGACTGGAATTTAGAGACTCCCATAAACAGAACCCTTGAGCTGATTCATTAAGAAACCACTGACCTGGGGGTTGGAGAGATGGCTCAGCGGTTAAGAGCACTGACTGCTCTTCTAGAGGTCCTGAGTTCAATTCCCAGCAACCACATGGTGGCTCACAACCATCTGTAAAGGGATCCAAGGCCCTCTTCTGGTGTGTCTGAAGACAGCAACAGTGTACTTATATATAAATAAATGAATAAATCTTTAAAAAAAAAAAAGAAAAGAAAAAGAAAGTAACCACTGACCTGAACTCTCTTTCCAGCCCTGCTGGCTTTCACTGAACCATGTGACAATGGTGACCACCACCTCACCTCAACCAATATACACGCTTTACTTTCCATTTCAATTCTCTCACTTAACTATGAGACTTGATTCTGAAACCAAAGTTACATTTTTAAATTTAAACTGTAAAAGCCAGCGTGCAATGCTAACAGAATTTTAAAGGGGGAAGGGTGACTTTTAAAATATTATGCAGCATGACTTTCTAAATGTGTTTTAGCCAAGTCCATATCTTACAGTAGTAAAGCTTTAAAGAAGATGATGTGGTCCTACTAAGCCCTCCATGGTTTATTCCCAATTTTCCATCCCTCTTAACCTCAGCATATTAAAACATAACGCGAAAGAAAGTGCACTGTCACCTTTCTCGAAGTTTCTGGTTCATATTCCAAATGTAAACGACAACCTATTATTTTAGGCAATGCCTTTCTAACGGAAGCTGCAGTGCCTGCCTTGAACGCATGCTTTCACTGTCTTCCTCTAGCCTGACAAACCCAAGTGAACCATGGGAGCAGGTTGACAGGGTCAGAGAAAGGAGTAACCCAAATGCAAGGTTAGACCTTTGGACCTATGGATTTGTAAGAGGAAGCAGGCTGGAATAAAAAACATCCAGCCATGGCGTGAGTAAACATGTGCCCTAACTAACTGTAGTCTGCTTCTCACATAAATGAATAAAGCTATTTAGTAATAAGTCATTCTGAGCAAAATTAATACTGAATACATCCTAGATCAGGAGACCTTAAGCTGGCTAGTTTTCAGAACCACAGAGAGAAGGTTTTTCGTTTCTTTTTGTTTTCTTTTAAAAAAAAAGACGTTATCTTCTTGGTGTGCCCATTCTCGTCTCTACATTGACTGAATAAGTGTGAAGTGGAGCGGATATTTCTCCAGTTTAAAAATGAACACATAAAAAGATACATGAGGCTAGCAGGCAACAGGTTTCGGATCTACGCAGTATGCTAGTTTAATAGGTCGCAGGCCTTGTCTATTTTAAGCTTGGCTCTGTGTGTCCAGATGCAGCACCACAGCTGACGAGTACTTGGCCATGGCTGCTGAGACTGCCCCTGGTGTTGGCCCGCTAATAAAGCTGTTTCAGATGCAGGCCAGGGACATGAGAGTGGCGGCTCATGCCCAGGACCTTTCCGAATCTGACTTGGAGCCACTTAAAAATAAGCATCAGACACTGCGGGTGATGGAGGCAGGCAGGAGGCGAGGCAGGCCAGAGGCAGGCAGGAACCTGGGCTGTCCTCGGGACATCTGTGTCGCTGTTAACATTTGTTTTATTTTAAAAGAAGGAAAACTGGGGAGGAAACAGACACCTCTTTCATTTATACACAGATGCCTCTTGTGCCCTGGCCATTCCTTTTTATAATAGTGAAAGTCAGCCATTATTTCAAATCCATATAAAATCTGATTTACCCCCTCCACACACAGTACAATATCTGGGCTTGTCATTTTCAGTCCCGTCTATAAATGAAATGTCTGGATCTGGATTTGTCTCTTTAAGTAACAAATATACACATCTAAACTACTGAGCTTTTTCAAAACAAAAATCGAGGACTCCAGCATTTGTCAGCTTAAGAGACGCGGCGTGAGAATCAGACGAGAGTTCAGCAAAAGACAGCAATGTGGCATGTTCCCATGCTCAGAGCTATCCCTCATGTCACCAAAGTACCCAAAAGAATGCTGCTTTCCGGAAAAGGACCCCAGGAAAGAAAATAAGAATGCTAAAACAAGTCAAAGAAAGCCCAATGACGTCAACAGCTGGCCTTCTCTAGAACAGGTCAAACAGATGCCTGTTTCTGAGTTCCAAGTATGAGGAAGCCCCTGCTGTGACGAGATTTTGCGCCTATATTCCTGTGGGCTGCGTCTTATGCTCTCTACCCTTCTTCTCCACTGGTTAGGGAGAGTGCCATGCACTCAGTATCACTTAGTCCTCACGATCCCTATTCAACAAGCGGGTATGAGCCATAACAGTGGCCTGACCGACTGAAGTCATTATGTCTCCTGCTCCAGAGATCATAAGTACTTTTATAATGCGACAGAGAGATCTAAGGTATTCTTATAATTCACTGATCCTCAAACTTTCCCACAAGTGGTGAAAATAAAGTCTAATCCTGGAATCTTAAAGAATCCACGCTGGAATAATCTCAACTTCTTGAGTTTGTGTGTGTGTGTGTGTGTGTGTGTGTGTGTGTGTGTGTGTGTGTGTTTGTCTGTCTGTCTGTCTGTCTGTCTGTCTGTCTGTCTGTCTATCTGTCATGCACTAATGAATATAGAGGGAAGAATAAGTCCGGTGTCATTCCTTGGATCCCATCCAACTTAGTTTGGGTGATTTTTTCTCTTTTAAGACCAGGTCTCCCCTTGACCCTGGGCTCACCCATTAGTCTAGTCTAATTAGCCAGTGGGCTACAGGGATTACAGTTGTGCCCCACCACACCGTGTCTTTTTTGTTTGCTCTACTAATGATGGAACTAAGGTCTTTGTGCTTCTATAACAAGAACTTAATGATTTCATTCAGTGACTTCATTTTACAACACATTTTTCTACAACAAACAAGTCTGGCAAAAACCTTCAGTGCTGAAGGTTCACACGGAAGACAGTTTTGAGGAACAGGCCTGAGAGACCAACATACCTGATGAGACCAGTGAAACACAGCATTTGAAAAGCTAAAGGCGGGGCCGGAGAGATGGCTCAGTGGTTAAGAGCACTGACTGTTCTTCCAGAGGTCCTGAGTTCAATTCCCAGCAACCACATGCTGGCTCACCATCTGTAATGGAATCTGATGCCCTCTTCTGGTGTGTCTGAATACAACTACAGTATACTTATATATAATAAATAAGTCTTTAAAAAAAAAAAAGAAAAGCTAAAGGCACTTGGTTATCATCTCTCTCAGCCTCCTCCAATTTCTACTGAGACACCTCAATCACGAAGACTTTAGAAACCACCAACAAGTGAGAGGAAGAGCTAATAAACACCACAGGAGAATTCAGGAAAACTTACTGAAGATTTGACTTTACTCTAAAGGCATCTGTACTTGAGAAGTGTCCAGAAGGCCTTTTCCCAACAAAGTGCTGTTCACTTGGACTGCCCTGTCCCTGTCGACAGGGATTCCAGAAAGAGCCCAGTGAGCTTGGCCATTGTGGTGGCTTCTGGCATCAGGGCAACGGAACAAGGAGGAGAAGCTGGAGCTGAGCCTCGCCTACCTGAGACGCTGTACACGCAGCATTACATAGGTGCTTCCGTCATCTGCTCCCAACCCCAAAATAACACCTTCGGCAGTAATGAGTTTCCACACTAGATCTCAGGCAAGTTCCTCGGTGATTGACAAAGGCCTGCTGAAGTGAGGAGAGGGCCAAACCAGACCTTGCCAAGGCCCCCTCCTAAACAAAGACTGGGTCGCATTGATTTTTTTTTTTTTCAGATTCCCAACAACACCTATAACAGCGTTAAAACTTTAATATGATGATTGATGCCTGTGGGCATTCAAATCCTAAGCCAGTGGAACGAATGTGGAACTCTAGTGAGGCTGAGCCTATGTCTGAGTTATTTCTGGTTTGGAAACAGACGTGGCAAAGTACCTCTGACTTTTTAGGCACAGCCAAAAGGAGTCAGCAGACTGGATGCCCTGAGATGAATGATTATAATAAACTGTCCCCAGACATGAAACCTTAGCTTGGTGCTAAATCCAACCCACAGGGCTCTGATTGCCACACACTCGTATTAAGGCATTTGCTGAACAAAGGGCTCCCCGTGTGACAACTTTCAGTCAGGGTTTACATCAGCATACCGGCCCCAACATGTGCTGCAGTGTTAGGAGTCTGATCGGGACCCAGCGTCTCTTACATGGCACTGTCTGAGATGACACATCTCTTCTTTGCACTCTTCATCTACAATTAAATCTCCAAAGTGTGTCTCTGGGTCACATGGACTGTTAAGACTGTCAGCAGGATCAGCTTCAGAGACAGAAGGAGATGAGCGCAAATGAGCCACACTTTTTAAATCTGAAGGCAAAAAGGAGAGAATGTTACTAATGATTCCTATAATGACCAAGTTGCTGCATTCTGGCAGTCCAAAACAAAGAGAAGGTAAGTCTTCCTTAAAAGAGCTGCGTAGTAAACATTGTAAGCTCTGTGGGCATCACGCCGTCTCTTTGCAACTGCTCAATTCTATCATGGTAAAGCAGTCACTGAGAACATTTAAAGGACCAGTACTAAACCAAGCAATGGCTCCACTCTATACCCCTAGATTTCCACTGAAATTAATAAAAACAAGTCTGTAAGAATGGAAAACAAACCTATTCAATCTACACTACAGCGAAGCTAAAGTGTTTTGTGGCCATCTAACGACTCTAGGAATCTAGGTATGAGCTATAGAATAAGAACCTCTGGGAGGTCTTTTATGCTTCTGATATCCCCTTCTCAATCCAACGCAGAGCTACAACTGTAAGAAATCCACCAATAGCAGAATTAAGAACAGTATTTCACGCCTTACACAGTATGAGAACTTCTCACTACCCAAAATTCTCTGGAGCTCAACCACCCGAGGCGAACAAACAAAATCTTCTCTTCTCCAAAGAAAAGGCATGGCCAAGCCTGCGATCGGAAGCGATCCAGTAAGCCGGAGAGGCCACAGCTGCCAGCAGAAATGAAACAGAAACTGTCCCAGGCTCATGGTATGGAAGACAGAACTGGAATACAGTTTGGTAACAATGTAAGAAGGTCTGAGTAAATACTGAAGACCCAGAGACAGACCAACCCTCTGTGGTCAAAGTGAAAGCTAGTAGCTTCACCGGAGCAAAAAACTGTCTCTAGAAAAGTGGGTACAATATCTAGGGCCTCTGTGTGTTTTCATGTACGATGTATGGTATACAAAAAGCCTGGCCAAGAAATATTATGGGGGAGGGGAAGAGTTCCACGAATGAACTAGGTTTTATAATAATAAACTTTAATTATAGATTAGTACCTTGTATAAACTAGATGAATGTCAAGAGGGAAAGCTCATGAGACCTCGATCCTAGACAAAGAACTACAGGAAACTAAGGAATGCTGGGAAAGGAATCAATGCTCTTCCCCAGGGAAGGGCACACCAACCGGTTATCCGATATCAGTCAGACCTGAAAACATGCATACAAAACACATTACATGGACTGAAAGGAGCTGAAAGAAAGTTGTAGTTACAAACTAAGGAATATACACTCAGACACACACACACACACACACACACACACACACACACACACACGTGCACCAAAATTTAAAGGAAAAAAGGCCAAGAAGTTGAAAGAAAGTGGGAGGGGCAGTCCATGGGAGGATTTGGAGGATGGAAAGTGGGGGAGAAAATAAATTATAATGTCAAAAATTAAAATGTATTAAAAAAAAGAACAAGGTTAGTGCCCACAATATAATAAAATGTCCAAATTCAACACTGACTCTAAATGAGTAAAAGTGTATTGAAATCTCTAGGAGTCTACTAACAGAACAAGAAATACATCTAGCAAGGTGGGGGGAAGGGGCATAAAAATGGGTTGATTTCAAAAGGATCGGAAAGGAACACAAAACAGTGGAAGCAAAGAAATACATATACAAACTTAGATGTAAAACATAGTGAACTAAAAGCTCCAGGAACAGGGAAAAAATATTACATTTTTAAAATTCTATGTTGGTAAAACAAGTCTTTCATAAATATTCTTTAACCATTAAAGAGAAACACAATATAGACACTAGCCAAAGAAAAACTAATGTAATTTCACAAAGGAGCTGTTGGGATTTATAAAATAAAATTTAAAAAAAGAAAGAGAAACAGTTCATAAAAATAAAAGGAATGCTTCAAAAAGACACCACAATTCTAGATGAGTAGTATAGCAAGAATACATAAAGCAAAACAGAAAGACAAAGAGAGAGAGAGAGAAAGAGAGAGAGAGAGAGAGAAAGAGAGAGAGAGAGAGAGAGAGAGAGAGAGAGAGAGAGAGAGAGAGAGAATTCTACAATTAAAGGCTGGACTGAGGTAGATACTAAAATTGGCAATAATTAGAAAAATGATGGAAAAAATACCAAAACCAAGTATCAGTATCGAAAGAACTAAATCCATAAAAGTACCCACCTAACAGCCTCAAGTCAGGCACGAAGCCTGCGGAACTCACTTCCCACCATGCAGGGCAGGATGCTGTGCGCAGAGCGCTCACATCTGAGTTCCCCTGAGTTCCCCGTCGAGGCAGCTGCATTTGATGACTGTTCCGTGTCAAGGTACATAGGTCCTGGCTGCTTGCATCAACTTAAGGTGATCTTGAAGAGCTGGTCTGGCTCCAGAATGCCCCTACCGGCTGGCTGAGGCCTCTGTTGCAACCACACAGCCCTTCAGGTTCCTCAGACTCACCCTGCTTTCTTCCTTCCCAAAAGCATTGTGCAATGAACAGCATGTACGGAAATCTCCACTCCAGAGTGAGTTACTTGGGAGAGACAGCCCGTCTCAGTTGCTTCTAGAAGTGATCTACACTAATTCAAAAATAGGAGTTTGCAGCTAAATCCTTTGATTGGCATTCGGAGACATACACCTCCATCACTGATAGGGGTGAAAATATGGATAGACTGTAATAAAGTATAATCATTTTGCCAGCTGACAAAATCTAGAGACAGCTGGGAAGTCTTAGAGAAGGACTGTTTAGACCAACTTGACCTTTGGACATGTCTTTGTGTTAATAGAGACGGGAACCATTACCTGCCTAGGCATGGGACCCTGAACTGTTTAATGTCTAAGATAAGTGAAAGAAAGCAGATAGCAAGCACGTGTGAATACACTGCTCTCTGCTCTGGACTCCAGATGTAACTCTCTGCCCCACATTCCTGCTGCCATCACTACCCTGACATGAGGAAACATTACTTTCAATCGTGAGCTAAAATAAACCCCTTCTTTCCTATACTGGTCTGGGTAGGGTATTTTATCACAGCAACAGAAACCAAACTCAGACATACCACACCTTGTATCCTTTCCCAGTGGACAGGATACCAACCAATGGAAATTTACTGAGAGTGGAAAGAGGACCTGAGTAGTAGTACTAACAGAGGCTATCAGCTATTGGTGGAGACCTGATAAACTAGAGAGACATGGTTACTAATGGAAAACAATGTGGGGCTTATGCCAAAACAAACAAAAACAACAACAAAATAAATGAAATACAGGCCTCTAAAGAACGCAGAGAGGTATTCGTTTTCTATTGTCTTCGTTTTCTGTTGTCAGAAGTCAGGAGGACGCAAGGATCAGATCCAGAACTTAAATTTTAGGTCAGCAAATGAACAAGGGATTAGACAAAGCTCAACATACACTTAGTTGTCTTAGTTTCTTTTGTTTTTGCTGTGCTAAAATAGTTACAAAGGCAACTTGAGGGAGATAGGGTTTATTGGGACTCAGTTTCAAGCTTCAGTCCATCATAACAGGAGAGTCAGGGTGTCAGAAGCTTGAAGCAACTGAGAGTTTGACATCTGCAGTCAGAAGCAGACAATGAATGCATGCAGGATCCTGCTCAGCTCACTCTCTCTACTCTTATTTTAACTAAGTGCAGGATCTTCTGACTAGGAAATGATGCCATCCACAGTCGACAAGTCTTCCCACCCTCAATTAATGTCATCAAGATAACTACACAGAAATCACTTAGTCTCTCAAGTGATCTTAGATCGTATCACATTAACAACTACAACTAATCATCATACCTGACAAGCCTGTTATTTTGAGGTTAAGGTTCCAACTAGGAATAATCAAAACTCTCAGGAACGTACACATCAAGAAGCTTGAAAATCCCAAAACCATAAATCACTTAAAACCCTGTGAGCACAGGGTTTCTCTTCCTTCCACTGATGATAACATGAAGCTGCTACCTCACAAGATTATCCCAACCCTCCCTGATAGCTATCAGGTCAATAATGAGGATCAAACGAAGGCGGTCATGACCCAAAAGTGGTGCAAGGACACCTGGCAATGATCTACACACCAGCTGGGTAGTTTCATGGGTGTGCTCGCTTTCCATAAATTTCTTGAATTGGACACTTAAATACAGTAAAGTATAAAGTATGTTAATACTTCAATAACTTTTTAAGTTATTTTCTGTGGATGGGACTTTGTTTCTATGTACCCTACACGCATGCCTGGTGCCCACAGAGATCAGAAAAGAGTATCAGGTCACCTGTGACTGAAGTTTCAGACAGTTGTGGGCCACCATGCAGGAGGTGGCAATCCATGTGGGTCCTCTGAAAGAGCAGCCAGTGCTCTTAACTGCTGAGCTATCTCGCTACACCCCTTCGAAAACTTTTTAAAAAGCAATTATATTCAATTTATATTTCCAAAGAAAATGGCTTTATAAAGAAACTTCTGCATATTGTCATATTTGTACATATATATATATATATATATATATATATATATATTATGGCCAGGGGTTGGAGATTTAGCTCAGTGGTAGAGCGCTTGCCTAGGAAGCGCAAGGCCCTGGGTTCGGTCCCCAGCTCCGAAAAAAAGAACCAAAAAAAAAAAAAAAAACTCTCTGGCCAATTAACACAAAAATTATCCTTTATTAAAACTGTTAACTAGGAGGAACCTTCTTATATTTAATCACTGTATAAATCAAAAGGAAATCCAAATTGACACTTTCATAAATTAGTGTGGGCAAACGATGGGTCTAAATACCTTACATGTGACCATGTATTAGTCATATAACTCTCACAACCATCTTCATAGATCTCTTCATTGACCAAATGTAACTCAGAAATTATTTGGGTGATAAAGGGTGCATAGCTGAAAACCTCCCCCAGCTTCAGGGGCTCACTTACTATGCCCAAAAGAAAGAAGCTTGTTACCCACAGCACCCACGGTCATGGTGGTACAACCTGTCTAGAGATGAACCCACAGGCTACCGCAGCCTTTCCCTTTGGTGTCTCCACTACAGAGGGCGAAAAATCCCTGTTTGCCTACTGTCTGTTACAACTACAATGGACCATGCAGTCTACAACTGTTGAGACATAAGATCTCTCATCCTGACCAAAGCTTTCCCTCTCTCCCACATGCTGCTGATGGGATGCTTCAGGCTGAAGGAGGCTTTTTCCTTTTTCATGAGGAAAGAAAAAAAAAAAAAAAGCCATGGAACCACCTTGATTCCACCTTTGACCACACTGAATCAACACTAGCAACGAAATCTGGAAGAAGACGTTGAGCAGCTACAGAATCTGGGTTTCTAGTTGTATGAGCAAAAACCACTGTAGTCAACACTGTTGTAGACAACAGACACTGTCTGCGGGCAAATGGGCTTCTTACAAATGTCACAGAGCTGGAAAACGGGAGAACCAAGATTTGAAGCTAGGTCTTTCTCCAGAGCATAAAATAGCATATCTTTTCTACAAAGGTTTACTCCAGATCATTAATACACGGACCCATCCACTTAACTGCTTATCCTGAAACCAGATGGCTATGACACACAGAAAAATCAAGAAGACAAGCCATTCAAGAACTCTTTCTCTCTGTTCATGCTTGGTTTCTGCATGAAATAAGCTAGTACAAACCCTTCCCTGATATAGATAGATAGATACATAGATAGATAGACAGACAGACAGACAGACAGACAGACAGATAGATAGATAGATAGATAGATATAGAGAATAGATAGATAGATAGATATAGAGATATAGAGATATAGATAGATAGATATAGATAGATAGATATAGAGATACAGATAGATACATAGATAGATAGATAGATAGATAGAGATAGAGAATAGATAGATAGATACATAGATAGATACATACATAGATAGATAGATAGATAGATAGATAGATATAGAAATACAGATAGATAGATAGATAGATAGATAGATAGATAGATATAGAGATAGAGAATAGATAGATACATAGATAGATAGATAGATAGATATAGAGATACAGATAGATAGATAGATAGATAGATATAGAGATACAGATAGATAGATATAGAGATATAGATAGATATAGAGATATAGATAGATATAGATAGATAGATATAGAGATAGATAGATAGATATAGAGATAGAGAATAGATAGATACATAGATAGATAGATAGATATAGAGATACAGATAGATAGATAGATAGATAGATATAGAGATACAGATAGATAGATATAGAGATATAGATAGATATAGAGATATAGATAGATATAGATAGATAGATATAGAGATAGATAGATAGATACATAGATACATAGATACATAGATAGATAGATACATAGATACATAGACAGACAGACAGACAGACAGACAGACAGACAGATAGACGTTAGTCTAGAAACAAGGACACCCCTGGAAGCTTCTCAAAAGCATTTAGCCTTAGAATCAACCAATGTGAAACTCTGCAGTTTCCCAAGAACATGAGCGAGGACCAAAAGTCTTAAGCATCTCTGACAGTGAGTTATGCACTTTGCCTTCATCTAAGCAAGGCCTACAGAGGAAAAGAAAGGTATCTCCTGACAACAGAAGCAGCAACAGAGAAATCCAGCGAGGCTTCTATTAAAAGAAATAACCTGCATCACTGGAAAACTTTCCTTGCATGAGTATGTTAGATTAGGAAAATGCTCCTTTCAAGTAAAGGAAAACACCCGCTCTTATTCAAGGTCAATTCCAAAACCAAATTAAATCAAGGCTTTTTCAAAGAGCTTTTAGAGCCTGTTCTTCTAAACCGCATTGAAGCCCATTCCCCTAACCCCTGCCATGAAGCCTGAGTTATGTGTACCCTACTCTCCTACCTCCAGGCATGGCAGAGGGCACATTAAAGAAGCATGCTCCTTTGTGATACAGGGATGCTTCCCTTCAAAACCTGTAAGAGTAGGTTGGCCTCTTGCTTTGTCTGTCAAGGCAGAAACCCCCACCATGTTGCATGGTGTGTCTGGTGGTATCAATACATCCCCTCCCTGAAGTAGGACACCACTCAGTCAACCCTCCTGACTTCTCCCAACCTAAAGCTAACACTCCAAGAGCATGGATTTAAGATGTCAGGTGCATACTGGTATTCAGAGGACTCTCTGAAAGGCTAACATACTTGTTACAACTGAGTACCACAATGGAACCAAATGACAAGTTTTCATGCCAACTCTGAGTAGAATGTACGCTGGAATTTCTGTGAACATATATAACACTGGGAACCCTTGAGGAACAAACAAAAACTTCTATGTATTTTTTAACCAATCTTCAGGAGCACAAAGCTTAAAACTAAATTTATATTTTCACCTGATTCCTTTTTAAATAAAATATTGTGCATTTGTGAAAATGAATTATTACAAAAATACATATAGGAAAATTTTGTATCTAATAAGAGCATTTGTTTCTATAATAACAATGTAAGCGGCTTAACCATGTCTAAGTCATTTAAATGTAACCATTTCTTGAAAGCAATTATGCTGTTCTAATTTATAGTGGTTAGAGCTCACAGGTTTTTAAAAGCTTATCATCTAAGGCTATAGTAGCTTTTTGGGTATAATACTAAAGATAACACTGCTATTACAGAAGGAATGGGTGAAACTGCTTTACGCTACTAGGCCCAAATAACTCAGAGTTTAAAGCAAACCTGCCTTCATCTTAAAAGGCAGGATGTCTAAAGAGGCTTGCACATGGGTCATGATATGTCTGTTCCCAGGCTAAGAAGCTGTACACAATTTGTGTCCTGGAAAGAGCTTTCCACCCCAAGTTATAAATACTCGAAAAGAAAAGATCACCTGGAGAGTCTGGTCTCACTAACCATAGTCTGAGCGCTGTGATGATCCTCTCAGCAGTTCCCTGCTTGCTGTTCGGAGTCAAGAATGATCCTTGGTCCTTTCCACAGAGGAGTTACAAATGCCCACTTCTCCATTGTTGTTCTACAAGTAACTGTCAGGCTACACGGCATCAGCAGAGACAACTGGGCTTTCACAGCAAAAGCGAATAGAAGGCACAGGGCTAGTTTAACTCATCCCCTACTCTCTTCTTCTGTTTGACAATAAGAACAGTAAAATCTCAATCCAAGTTTACATCCAAGCCACCTGCAAATGGAACAAAATATCAACCAGGGTATCTTTCCTGCGCAATTGCTAATGGGATTTTGAAAACTCTGCAGAGTAACAAGGTACTGCAACTTTGACAGCATGCAAATGTTACTCACAACCTCTCCTACTCAGTCAGGCACCATTGGTTCAGGGTGCTAGAAGCAAACAATACAGAACTGAGGTCTGTTCCATCACTTCCAGGTCAAACCTGCACCGTGTACCACTTAACCTTTCAAGTGCACCAAATTCCTTCTCTGCAAAATCCTGAGCATGTCACAAAGTCCTGACACTCAGTGTGACATAAATAACCAAGCGTCTTATTACCACTAAGCGTTGAACTCAAATGCAGTACGATATTACCATACCATTTCCTGTTTACTGTTCGGAAAAAAATATATCCCTACTATATTTTGGCTGTTTATCTTACTAACAGCATCAGGACAGCCAAGAGCTCCAGTAAAGGCCTCATAGAGTATAGCAAACTCCAAGGTGTAACCTCCCACTCCACCTGGGCCCTTTCTGATAAATAGTGACACAGCCCAGGGACTGCAGACTAGAATCACTAAGATGCTCTCACTCCAAGGGTGGAGGTTTGCAGGGTGCTTTCTACAAGAGAAGTGAGTGCTGAACTCTGTATTCCTCTGCTATAACCCAGCTCACTTCAAGCACAAAGTACCAGTCAGGCCCTGGTGGATAAAAGTACCAGCACGTAGGAGGCTGATTCTCCTGCCGCCTGCTATGCTTGCAACAACTGTTACCCTGATCTACCCAGCTACAGTTGTCACCTATGAAGGTGTGGCAAGCCAATGTGCTAAAAAGCCATTTCCTGTTGAATCCTGCTTCTCACTGCATTCTGTGTGAAGTCTGCATTCTTCCCTGGTGGGGGGAGGGAGGTGAACCAAGCAATATGCTAAGATAAACAATGACAGGATGGAAATGTCTTTTGAAAGGCCTAATCAGGGGCCATGTGGGGTATGGTATTTAGACATGGGTTCCCAAGAAAGATGAGGGTGATGGCCACCAAAGAAATGTGATCTAGAAATTGAACTATGGAAATCTCAAAGCGAGCAGCTAGCCGAAGCCAGAGCAAACCAGTTCAAACTCAATGTGCTTCTAGAAAAGGAGGGACTGGGACTCAATCCATCTCTGTAGATGACCTGAACAGGGTGGTAACTGTAGAACTCATGACACGTTAGCTAGTCCACTACCTAATGCTGACATCTGTACCCTGATTTGCCAGCTTTAAAGTAGCAACTTTCAACCTTACACTACAACCCTGCTCACGCTGCGGTGACCCCCATTCATAAAATTACTTCCTTGCTACTTCATAACTATAATGTTGCCACTGTTATGATTTGTAATGTAAATGTCTGATGAGATATCTGATCTGTGATGCCATGGCTGAGAACTTCTACTTTAAAGAGAAAGAGAAAGGAGACTAGAAAAGAGACCAAATCCTCCTCATGCACTAAGACTGCAGAACGAGCAGAGAGGGCATGGCCAATCTATATGGCTCTTTGGGATCCTGATTCTCACAAGGCTATCTTGCCAGTGTTTCTTGAAGGCCAGACATGTTTTAACAATTTGGAGAAAAAAAATACTTGCACAGAGGCAACAAGACTATACAGGGTGTTTCCTCCCCAAACGAAGCATCAGAAACAGCACAGGATTCCAAGAGAGAAAGCAAGAGTTTGGGGTTTGTACTCAGTGAGGATACTGAGACGTCCAGCATTTGATTCAAGTCGCTGCACTGGCAAGAAAACTACAGGACACTGGCAGCCTGCGGTGGATCTGCACCAGCTGAGCTCTGCTCTTGTCCCTGGTGCTCAGGCTCCTCCAAAAGCTGGAGTGTGACTGAGCCAACTACACCAGGTAAGTACAGCTACTGAGCCACCGTGACTATTGCTAATAGCCATTTCTTGGTCCTTTGGGTACCAGAAGATCAAAGTCGGTTATCTGCAAGCGGCTGAGGTTTCCAAGACAGGCTTTCGCACTAAGGACAGGAGGCCTGACTTCTGTTATGTGCAGATTCTGAGCCATGGAAGAATCCCCCTCAGGAGTGACTTGGGTGCACTATGTCCACGATAGCATGCGAGCCTGTAGACTCCAGGAACAGGTGGATGTTTTAGAGCAGATGCTGACTCATGTGATAGCCTGGGGTAGCTCATCAATCTTGATGAGTTAACAGAGACAACCTATCCAAGAATTTCTCCAGCATCACAGAGGCTACCCTGAGTCAGTAAGGAAAAATCACCTTCCAGCTCCTACATTCTAAACAGCAGCCTTGTACTGAGATGGACTATCTGGGTACTAAAATAGCTAGGGCATATTATCAGGAGCAAATGAGGCTTCTGTTTCCTACAGAAATGAAATTCTTCTGTGGCGAAGGGGTTCATGCCCCAGAATAAACAGTGAGAAATGGATCCTCACCTTAGAGCATCTAAACCCCTTTGCACAAGCCTCATTGGTAATAACTAGCCTTAAACTACATCCTGGCTTAAGAGAAGGGGTATGGACTAATACCACTGGTCAGATGGAACAATTCACACAGCACATAAGAAAGGACCCTGAAGAATTACCTGATATAAAACGGGCCGTGCTCTCAGGTATGTCACTTTGGTTTGATGAATCGGGAATCCTAGGGAACATGGCTGACGACACTGCCCTCCGACCCCCTTGTATTGATAAGGCTTCACTGTGTACTTGATGAAGCAAATTAAGTGGATTCAGTATTAGCACCTGACAGGATACCTAGTCCAAGCTGTAGGTGGGGGTGGGGTGTTCACTGGAAAAATTTAGTTATATTGAGAATATACACATGGGCGAAGAGTAAACCACTGGCAAAGCTGGCATGAACCTCCCATCCCAACCATCCCTGTACATCCTCACCAAGACTGCCAACCTCTCTGGTACCGTTGCTCCATTTCCATAGCTTGTTAGGCCAATATGTAAATGTTTGCTACAGAAACTAGATTTCTACTGTGAGAAACCTGATGCCGGTGTGACAAACTAACGCTGCTTCAAAATGTCAAGCTCTCGGCCTTGGTTGGGTTCTTCTTCTGTGAGCAACTCGGTTGAAGTACTCACTGATCCAGGCCGGGCCGGCCTCATCTCTTCACAGGCTCAGGGCCTGCGAGACATGGTGATGCTTGTGCTGTTGGTTCTACCTTCATATAAACTGCCTCGTTCTGATGCCACATTTATCTCCAGCCTGCCTGTTTGCTTAGTCCGCTCCTGAAAGGATCGGTCCTCCTTCCCAGCCCAGGAAACCCACAAAACACCACAGAAACATAACAATCTGTTCTGTACACAGTCTCCAGGAGCTACAAGGCTTTAAAGGAAATTACCATAGTAATAAGAAGGTCAACGATCCTGAACATTTACTTTGCAAGATTTAATTCTGTTTTGCCAAACATTTCAGGTACTCACTATGTCCTAACATTGCCCGCCCTTCCTAGTTCAGCTTAAGTCAAGTCATCATTAGAAAGAAGACCAGACCACAGAGAGGGCCCCAGCAGTTGCAGGACGACAGCCCATCATCGTCTACAACTGTAAGGTCAGAAAGATGGCTGTGTGACTACCTTTGTTGCCAAACAATCCCTGCTGTGCAGGTGGTGGACGAAAAGAACCGACACTCACCGGAGGCCTCTGACCTCTCCACACGCACTATGGCATGACTGTTGACTGAACTTTCACTATGTACCAACTAGTATGGCTTTGGAAAATGGAAATGACAACTAATCTCAAAGACAACCAGCAACCAATCATCTATCAAAATGAATGAGTCTTTCCTTGTAGTAAAACACACACACACACACATACACACACACACACACACACACACACACACACACACACCATCTACTATATGTACATACACATACATACATACATACATACATACATACATACATACATATAAAATGTGTTTCTTTTTTGACTTAGGCAAGTTTAATGAAACCAGTAATAAGATTGCCTTTCTCCTTGGTCCCTTTTTTCCAACGTTATTCCTTCAACGCCTTGTGGTTAATACTTAAACATCTACCACACAATGGTGCAGAAAAACATAAGGTAAGTCATATTAGGTGAGGAGGGATTGCTTTCTCGTCAAACTCAACAATTTACAGCTTTCTATGGCTGCATCTTCTAGGTGACATATCACGGCATAACTGTGTGGTCTCCATTTTTTAAAAAAAAAAATACAAAACTCTACACAAGAATTAATTTATACCGCGCGGTGCGGTGCTTGCAGGTGTGCTCCGTCCTTGGAGCACTACCATTAGAGTGAAAAAGTTTTCAGAATATTTTTAATGTTCGAATCAGTTTGGGCATAATTAAGAAGAAGCCAATGAGAGAAACAAAAGGGAGAAATCTCTTTGAGCTGTGTTCCTTTTCTACCTACAGCAGCAGGCTCAGTGGGCGTCAGAAAGTCAATGCTGTGAAAAGCGCCAACAGTGATGCTCCATCCTCAGCAGCGTGAGATTTTGTAAGAAACAAAGGCAGCTATGGGGTTGGTCTGAGCGTCAGACTTGCTTTAAACATACATATGGTTGTTAGGAAAAGTTAGCTGCTCTAAAAACCCTTCAATCTACAGTGGCGTCCTACCTGCAAGACATGCTAATGCAATGGTGGCACAAAGCCTAGGATAGGAATAATCAAACACTAAGAGATCTGACCTAAGGCCTTACTGCACCAGATGGTACCCATGCCTGACGCTACGCAAGTGAGCAAAGTGACCAAGAACCTGAGACTGGATAGCCCAGGAACCTAGGGTAAAGTCAAACACAAATGAGTCAGCTCAGCCACCGTCAGGAAAGCTTCCTCCTGCACCAAGGAGAACTAATACAAAGGTAATATGCAGAGAAAGACCTGGAAGACTCAGTCTGAGAAGAGGTGTCTCCACCAAATCCCTCCCCTGAGGACTCAGGGCACCTGCAGACAGAGGAGGGAGGAAGAGTGTACAAGCTGAAGGAGATGGAAAACCCCAAGGAAACCAGGCCTTCCAAACACAGCAGGGCCCAGGCACACATGAGTGCTAAACACTGCAGGGGGGCCTGCACGCTGAGCTCACGGAGGCTGAGGCAAGCACACACAGGGCCTGCAGGGATCTGCACCAGATGGGGTCCTAGAGCTGACAGGAGAAGTGGACATGACCCTAAGGAAGAGGCTATGGCTGAAGCCACTTGTTAATGAGAGCTTAGTTTTCTCCAAGAGAGTCTCCATGGGGAAACAAACTACCTTCAAGTGTCGGCCCCATGCCCCATGTTCGCAATAGACAGAAAACGAACTCAGCTAGATCTCTGAAGGTTCCTTGTCTCATAACGTGTCAGAGAGTTTTCTTTTTTCTCCTTTTTTTTTTAACCCTACGGTTCCTTGGCATTTCTGTCATGGCTCCTGGTTCTGGGTCTAAGACTGTGAATGAGCAGACCTCTCTGTATCTGTGTTGGTTTTCTCTGCTTTTTCTAGGGTTCTGTTTCTTCTTCTCGTTTTGCCCTTGTCACCATGGTGGTTCTGTGGTGTGTGCTGCACTTCTAAATGTCAGTAAAAATGGCTCTAAACGTAAGCCAATTTTCATTTAGAATTCCTAGGTTAACTATTAGCCACATGTCTTCTGGATCTTTTAAAAGATCTAGGAAAACAGGAAACAGTGACTATATAGATAGTACAATTATTTTAAATGGAAACTATATTCTAAATTGTCTAAGAATGACAAGGCAAAATCTGTCTCTCTGTTGTGAAGGCTGACAAGAAGTAAACGAAGCCAATCAGCTGAAGAGAGGAAAAAAATCATCCATTGTCTATTTATAAAGATGACGCTCATTCAAAGTCATAACCAATTACTACAAAGAATCTCCAATGCCTGAATCAGTGAGATATTAGGCTCATTCACTTATAACTGATCAATAAATCAAGTCAACTTGGTATGCTCCCTGGAATACTCTCAGAAATTAATGAACATTAAACAGCAGAATATTAATGAATATTAACAATGCATTTTTGACTCTAAACTCTCCCATATGTGTATCTCACTGTAAAATCTCTTTAAAGAAAACTATTAAGTAAGCATCAAACCTTTAAGCAGCATAGGCTCCTCCACTATACATGATGTCCAAGGTGGGTCCCTACACCCTGATGCCCGTTTGTGACACTGTTTAGGATAAAGTGGAATAAAGAAAACTTTCCTTTTCATGACTGGTGAACCGCTGTTAGGGTTCCAAATGACATTAGACCTGTAAACACACAGTTTGTCATGCTAGCACTGTGGAGCCAACAGTGACATCACCATAGGCACACAGTAAATAGGCAGGTGTTTGCCAAGTGGATAAAAAACGAAAGCCTCCCTAATCCCGCTTCGTCTCAGTGACCCTGAACAACATTGGTGAAGACTGTCTGTAAATGGTACCGTGCACTCAAACAAGAATGGACTGACAACCTGCCAGGTAAGCAGCACCGGTCGGGGACATCATTACCTATAAACTGCCTGCCACTATAACTCAAAGGTCATCAAGTGTAATATACAGAGGACATGAACAGTAGTAAACTGCCTCCAGGTATGCTAGGATTCCTTTGGTTGGTGGATATTCACAGCATGCTGCTAGTTTCCTAAACGAGATTTCTTTCAAAGACAGCACGCACGTTGACCACATTTAGCCCACCACATACGCCGTCTTACTCCCCTACAACACTGTTTTGTTTAACATCTTTCAATATCATCCACAATCTTCAGAATAAAAACTCCTAATTCTTTAACCTGGTGTTATGGGCCCTGATTCAGGCAAGAGAACTTTACTTGGTTCCTTCTGTGAACCAGTATTGCTAACGAGGGAGGAGACGAACAGCAAATGGGCCCTGCTGTGAGACTCAGAACCTCAGGGAGCAGTTTACAAACCTTCTTCTACCCAGAGGAGAGCCAAGGAATAGCAACATGTTGAGGCTCCCCTCAACAGGCTCTAAGACTGGTTCTCAAGCAGTTAGAGGGCAGGTTTTCAGTCTGCAAATACCATCCCATTGGCTACTGTAAAGAGAATTTATCATCTCATGTCCAACCACCACTGCCCCCCCCCCCCCCCAAAAAAAGGCCAAGTCCTGAGCTTCAGAAATCTCAGTATCATTTACCAAAACAGTTCCTTTCAACGCTCGGGACAAATGTACTTAGTCCCAAAAGGGCTTCGACGGAGACCCCGCCTTCTCTACTGCCCATGCTCTGACAGACTCTCCGCGCTAAGGCCTTTTTCAGACTGTTACATGGCGCTACCAAGAGGGATTATGACAGCCTTACCAGCGGCGTCTGCAGTAGAGCCCTCTGACTCTCCCATAACGCCTGGCACGGTGCTTTTTCCACAATTAGCCTTCCTGGAACACAATAAGCCACTGTGGGTTACCGACTTTGTTATGTTTTGTTCAAGTGGTCGGCGAATGCTGTGACCAGGGACTCGGCGTGAGACAGAAAGCACAGTTAACGGCCCCTAAAACCTGGAAAGCAGAGGCAACGTCTGAAACTTAAAATCCCAGCAATGCCTTCTCTCAGATTACCTCATTATTGGTAATACATACTGAAATTAAACGCCCAAAGCCTGGCAAAAAGAACGACTCAGAAAAACAATTTCGAATTTTGATCTCAAATCCATGGAATTAGTCTATAATGGGAAAGCAAATATATAAAGTA
This sequence comes from Rattus norvegicus, assembly GCF_021556685.1. Lineage (NCBI taxonomy): Eukaryota > Metazoa > Chordata > Mammalia > Rodentia > Muridae > Rattus > Rattus norvegicus. The sequence continues at coordinate 52,701,067 of NC_141546.1, forward strand.
ATATGTCTCCTTCCTTCTCCTTTAATATTAAGCATGCACATCCATGCTATGTGACCACTTCACAGCCTAACAGATTAAAACAGGCTTCTCTATCTAGATACACAGGCTAACACAGGGCTACTTGGCTCCTCAGCATTAAGAGTTAGACAAAAGAAGAAAACCCTAAATGGTAGTGAAACGCTAAAGTATGTCAATAAGGAAGTTCATCATTGAGAGCTATCACTGCATGCATCTCTAATTCTTCTGGGATTTAGTCTTCCAGTTAAAACTGCTCAATACACAGAACTTTCTAGAAGCTGATTGTTCCAACAGTCGCTACTGGCCTGTCGCACTTGTTCACCTTTTAATTATTTCATTCTATTTCTAGAAGAGATCGACCTGAACACCTACCTACATTTTGCTCAACATACTGAACTGTATAAAGCCGTCTTAAATGCATGCTTATCACTTTTACATTAGAGGAGAGAAACAACGGTAACAAAGTGTAACAGTGTTTGATTAACTGGTAAAGTTTAATGAGTCGTCCACATCCACCGCCCACCCTTAACTGTCCTTTTTAAGGAAGTGTCTGCTTTACTAGAACTTAGTTATTTATAATACACAGTGAAAGCAAATGCTTTGGCCCTGGCAGCGAGAGTATGAGTCAGGAAAGCAGGCGTTTTAAATGTTAGTAAATTACATTCTCAATGTAAACTATGGGCTAGTCTGTGGGCGAAATAAATGGTCAAGTGATTGTTTCTCATGCAAGGCAGTGGATGAGACTAAAAGTTCTACAAACCTTGGAGTTTCCGGCCTCACATTTGCAGCTGCTCTGCTCCTTGGCGGCCCCAATGTTACTTACAAAGCGGGAGAAGGCGGGAGCTGAGATAGGGCAGACTCCATCAAGTCTAAGGGTTTTCTCTCTGAGATGCCTGACCATTCATTCTCTCGGAACCTGAGTTACCTCAGTATCAACTGAAGCTATCGGATGACATGGCCTCCAGTCCTCTCCAGTCACTAAATTCCACCCAATTTTAATTTCTTCGTGAATAATAACTCGTGCCCCATCAATGAAGTTCATGGACATTCTGAGTCAGGCCGGGGTATACAGTGCTGGGGGTCTGTTACCACACAGAGCACAACCTTAAAAGCGATGTGCGGTTAATCCCAAAGGTACCCCTCCGGTAAATTTTTCTATGAAAAAGAAAATTTATCGGTTAATTTGAAGAATAAAGTTTTCTATTTTCTTAGTACAACCTAATAAACATATGGTTGACCTCACGAGAAAAAAAAAAAAAAAGCTAGTGTTTAGTTTTAGCTCCATTTGTTAGGTTTTTTTTTTTTTTTTTTTTTTTTTTTTTGGTCCTAAACCATTTAAAGGTAAGACAGATCTCTAAAATTTCAAGTTATACTTAGTTATCTTAGCAGACATGGGCAGTTCCATATAGTTAAAGTTAACGAGCAAAGTGTGAAAAACAGATTGCCTCAGTGGAAACACTTGTCCCCTGCACCAACGCCCCCATTCTTTTCTTACACTGGCACGAGGTCCATCACTAAGGATATATATTTGGGATATATATTTAGGGATATATATTTGGAGCATCACTTCATACAGCTTTCCAGGCAGTTTTCCTACTGTAAGTCAACACTGGAAATGTGTGTACCCTAAGTCTATTGTTAATTCACACTTTAATTTTCAGGCTGTATTGTTGTAATTCATTTACCATGGCTCTGAATGTTTCCTCTGAATTAAAATGATAACTTCTTGAGCATATTCAATGTATATTCTCCTGGTGATTCTTCCATAAACAAAAACATCAATCCACAAACATCTTCTGATTACCTCTCTACAGGACTATAATTTGCTTATAACAACTAAAGTCATAATTATCGGCAAGAAAATGTGTCCAAAAAGGAAGAAATGTGTTAAGTGATAGCAAGATTATTACTTCTGGCCTTGGCTCTACGACTCCTGAGGCTATCGGGCTTAGGAAGTCCTTGGGCCTGTCTCCGTGCCTTCCACATGCTCCCGTGCAATCCTGCATGAGACAGAGAGCTGGCCCAATCCTGGGGCAAACTGTTATGAAGAAAAGAGAACTCATCCAACTGTGCTCATGGTCTCATGGACCTGCAGTTAAAAAAGGCCTCGATGTACATTCGGAATAAATTAGAATAATAATGTCAACATCAAGATACATATTATGGCATGACTGAATTACTGATGAATGTAAAGACTAGAATTTAAATGTAAAGACTTTTAGATATTAATGCAAGGTTATTTTTGAACTGAAAAACCATATTAAAAGTAGACAAAAAAAAAGTCTTCACGTTTCCCTACCACCTTGATTTCTAGGGTTTACAAACTCTTTCTTTATATGTATTCTTCCAGCAAAAAAAAAAACAAAACAAAAACAAAACCACAGATTGTTTTATCCGTCTCACAATTTTCCACAGGCAGTTCCCGAAAACATCCCCACAGAGCGAATAGAAAATAATTACAGGTTCCAGATAAGATATTCAAAGGAGAGAAGCCACAATAGAGAGTGTACACACACACACACACACACACACACACACACACACACACACAGATAGAATGAGCCGAGCTGAGAGTGCACCGGAAGCCCCTTCCTGGCAGGAACAACTGCAGAAATCTGCATATGAACATTTTTCTCCACCTCTTCAAAGCCACAGGTCAAGGGTAGGGTTTCAAGAACTATACAACAGCGCCAAGACCACAGAACTTTGTGTTGAGTTCAAACCTCAACCACATCCTGGAAAGTTACAGGCCAGTTTCAGGTCCCCAAATCCCCTCACTTTCTTGTACATCCACTTCTCTTCTATGAAGTCGCCTTCGGCGTCCTGTATCCTGAAAGGCATACTCCTTCAGTGCTCAAGAATCTTTATGAATATCTAGTCACTTAAGGAGTATGCCATAATTAAGTCCATCTTAGGAATTCAAGACTTGTTGGATCATAAACCGACTATAACAGCCTGTCCTAAAGAGCATCTATTTCAATTCTGAAAAGCCTAATTTACAATTAAAAAAAAAAACCAACCAATAGGAAAAAATTGCATTTTTTCTAAAGTCTATTTTAATCTTAAAATTATACAAGGCTATAATACAAATAATGATTTCACTTAAATACCTAGACCAATGAAGTCCTAGGAAGTTAAACTATAGCAATTAAGAGCACAGAGTCAATGGGTACGGTGGTGCACAGCTTTAATCCAAGCACCGGGAAGGCAGAGGCAGGCAGATGTCTGAACTTGAGGCCAGCATGGTGGACAGAGCAAGGGTCAGGCCAGACAGGGCTACATAGAGAGGGAAAGGAAAAAAGAAGAAGAGGAAGAGGAGGAAGAAGAGGAGAAAAAGGGGAGAAAGAAGAGGAGAAAAAGGAAGAGGAGGAGGAAAAGGTAGAAGAGGAGGAAGAAAGGAAAGGAAAGGAAAAGAAGGAAAGGAAAGGAAAGGAAAGGAAAGGAAAGGAAAGGAAAGGAAAGGAAAGGAAAGGAAAGGAAAGGAAAGGAAAGGAAAGGATCTTTTAGAAAGTCAGACTTATGTGAAATTAAAATATTAAATTGACTGTATCCCAGGTCAAATATAATCCTTGTGGGGGTTTTTTGTTTTGATTTTGTTTTCTGGGTTATTTTTGTTTTTGTTTGAGAAAGGGTTACTCTGTGTGGCCTTGGCTGGCCTTGAACTCATAAAGATCTGCTTGTCTCTAACTCCTAATTTCTGCACTTGCTGAGATTAAAGGTATGTGCCATCCCGAGCCAACAATAAACTCAGTGTTTAAAGAGGATTTCTATTTTGTTTGTTTCTCAACAAAAAGGAGTCAAAACCAGACCACCGTATATGTTTCCCTGTTCCTCTAAACTTGGGGTACACCTCTTACTAAACCACAGGAGTCAACGAGCCACCTAACTATTTCCTAATCCTTATTTGTGCTCAGATGTACTCCTGGTCATGATTATGGTAAAACAAATCATTTCATTTTTTGTTTCGTTTTATTACAAATGTACATAGATCCACAAAAACTAATGTGGTAATATAGTTACAAAAACGACATCTTTATCAAGTTCCTTTATTTCATGGATTGCTTTACTTTGAGGGGTCACAATATGCCATGGGGAGTCGGGGGCACGTGGGGGGCGGGAACAAAGGAAAGCTCTCAGGAAATTCTCTTCCCTGACCCTGTAGCTCCTGGAGATAGAACTTAGGTCCTCAGCCTCAGTACCAAGTGCTTTAAGCTACTGAGTCATGTCTCACGGGCTCCGACCATGTTCTACTGTTTTAATTCTACTACGGATTTGTAAATTTATATTCATGTTTTACGAAGCCTGCTTAAGAAGTCCAACCACCCATAACTTGTTAACTGGTATTTCATAACCAAAATACAAAAGGGAAGCACCCATGTCGAGTGAATCTAAGATATTGAGCTACCAGGCTCCCAAAAACACTGAAGTGCACTGGAGGATGCCCAAAGATGGCTTATGCATCCTTCTCCAAACTGCTCTGGCTATAAATTTCTATTAAATCGAGATTATTGCTCTGGGAAAGTCTGGTAGTCTAGTGGACGTGGCTTGGTGAATATATGATCAAAATGTTTTCTTTCTGTCCTAATTCTGGCAGGTTTTAGTTACAGCAATTCAATAGCCTGGACCAGAAGCTCCCTCTTCAGTTACTATAAGAATTTAAAGCACAGATTTAAAAACCAAAGCTTTACAAATGTAACTGTGAAGGCAGCTCACAGGTCTTTCTTTGCTCCAGTTATTAGAATATTAACTTAGTGAGTCCAGCTATTACAGTGCTACTTCTCAGGGCGCTGGGCAATTTATAAAGTAGGTCTTCAGCCTTGTCTAAGGACTATCCTCATTAATTCCACTTTAGAATTCATACTGCTACTCCTCTGTCTTTTCTGTTGTCTGTTCCTTATAGATATTGGCCTAATTCTTTTTTTTTTTCCTCCCTGGCTTGATTGTTTCCAAGAGGATGTCTCCTGAATTCACCCAGCTGAGGACTGTTTGTTTGTTAATCAAAATGGTTAACAAATCCATCACTGTACCACGATAAATGTTTTATTTGCACACACTATTTTTATCTCCTGCCATGGGGGTCATGTCTTCTTGTTTTGATCAGATTGAGCTTTAAAAAACAAGCATATAGCCCAGCCTCCTTATTGGCTATTCTACTAATGGTGATGGCGAGTTTTTGGAAGGCCTCCTTCAGCAGCACTTTCGCTCATTTTAGAGGTTGTGGAAACTGATCCTGAAGCCTCTTCCCTGTTCCCTAATACTCAAATCTCAGTTGTCAGATTAAGAGCATTCAAAGCGCAGCCTTTCTCTAGAAGCTTCTGGCATTGTGGGGCATTTCTAGTCGGGCAGAGCGTCTGTTGAGTGTCCTGCACCTGGACTTATCCCATGCTCATCCCCAGAGCTTCTGTTCAGAGACCTCCAGTTCCCAACTACCTCTGCACTGGTACACTTGCAAGAAGTTTCTGAAGGCTCACGTGCAACATACGTCTCTCTAGTCCTTGAAAATGTAAAGTTGTACACATAACTCTCTTAGCCATCGCCCTGCTTTCTTCAGATTACTGAAATGACGACTGTTCCGTGACTTTTGACATTTTGTAAAAATAAAAAGACCACTTTCACCCCTTAGATTTCTTGATGCAGAGTCCGGTTCTAGTAACTTGGTTTCATCAGTCACTGGTGTAGAATACACATGTGCAGCTGTTACTCCATACTCACTCGAAATAAGGCAGATGAGCCAGGTGAATCCCAGATGAAGAGCACGATGAGGAAATGCTTTTTATCTATTTTATCATTTCTATACAAAATGCACCTTTTGCTCCATGATCAATAAACAAGGCTGCTGATTCTTTCGCTCAGGTTTCCTTTAACAGTAAGTCCCTTGATTATTTAAATCAATAGTCATGCATTTTCAGTGGCACGGAGTCTGCCTCCTACATACTGATGAGGATCAAACCTGTAACTCCTCAACACCATTTGGAACTGCTCTATCTATTCGTCCAATGGCCCAAGTACAGTGCGTCTAAAGTCTTTCGCTCTAAAGCCATTCAATCCTGTATGCCTTTTAGTGACTGCATTCAACAACCCACATAATTCCCTGGGTTATAGCAATCCTATTACTTACGCCCTTACCTTCATAGACATCCTTAACTCATACTAATTCAACCTCCCAAATCTCTCTCTCTCTCTCTCTCTCTCTCTCTCTCTCTCTCTCTCTCTCTCCCCCCCACCCTCCCTCCCTCCCTCTCTCTCTCTGCTTAACTCAGACCATGTCACTCTTGCCAGTGCTACCACCTGTTCATAAATCATCTGGTTTTGGTCATAATTCCTACTCTATGTGCTCATTAAATATATACAATGTCTTTATCAGTGTTCTTTCCCCACAGAAATACTACTACATCCTGGCCTTAATATATAATTTATATATTCCTTCAAATACTAGGTTACTTCAAACCTACATTCCTCTGACACAGGTTGCACCATGTTATTGAATGAGCCTTTCTTAACTAGCTAGCTGTCACAGTCAACCTCGTTCCTTCCCAGATAACCCTTTGTACTAGTTTGCTTCTGTGTTAATGTAATTCCAAACTAAACAAAAGCAACTCGGGAAGGAAAGGGCTTATTATCTTAGTTATAATCCATCAAAGGAACCCAAGGCAGAAACCTGAAGGTAGGAACTAAAGAGGAGACCACAGGAAAGCTGTTCATTCACTTGTTCTTCATGACCACTTTAGCTCATTTGGTTTTATACAACTCAGGACCACCAGCCCAGGGGTGGCACTGCCTATAATAATAGAGGTGAGCCCTCCTTTATCAAACATAAATCAAGGAAATGCCCCCTGAAGGCTTGCCCAGAGGCCAATGTGAGAGTCATTTTATTTTCTCCACTGAGCTTTCCTCTTCCCAGATGACTCCAGCTTGCATCAAGTTGACAAAAAAAAAAAAAAAAAAAAAAAACCTAGCTAGCACACATCCCGTTACCATCTACTTTAATGACTAAGTTATCTGTTCATCTGTGGTCCAGTCCTTCTACTAAACATCTGAGGCAAGAACTTCTTAGAAGCTGGATGTTTTGTCCTCATTTGTATACCTCCAGTACACAAACTCTAATAAATATTTGAATAAACAAAGTCAGAAGAAAAACAGTGATTATAGAGAGTACTGGTCTACCAGTAGGACACTGAGCGCACATTCACACAGGCATCTAGCTTGAGGTGATTAAGGGCAAGGGGCCTACTTCTTTCTCAGCTGTTCCTCATTAAAGGAAAGTGCATTATGTCCAGGTGCAATACAAGATCCCGAATTTTCATCTCAGGAGCAACAAATGCAAGCTATCTTCCATGCAAAAGACCACCGACTAAGTTTGTGATGCTTCAACAAAGTATGAAATAATGAAGGGTGAAAGAGAGCACCGTTTCCTCTGCTTATTGTTACACACTTCTGAAAAACAAGATCCCTATTTGGATCTTTAGAGAAAATTAACATATATGTCATATATTATATCAATATATATATATGATATATCATATATGATATATCATTCATCTATCTATGAATATATATTCATAGATAGACAGATACATATATGTTGGTAGGAAGGTAGGTAGGTAGTTAGGTAGGTGGGTGGGTGGGTGAGTGGGTAGATAGGATAGGATAAGATAGGATAGGATAGGATAGGATAGGATAGGATAGGATAGGATAGGATAGGATAGGATAGGATAGGATGGGGGTATCTGGTTGTCAGTTTAGGTTAACTGTAGGCAGAGAGACCACTCATCTGACCCATATGCCAACCATCTGCTCACACAGCAACAACTAAAGCCTGGTATTCTTGCTGTCGTGGCAAATAGACTGACATAAAGAGTTCGGATGAATGTGCTAGCTTGCTTTCTACTGCTATGATCGACACCAGGACCCAAAGCAGCATGGGCAGGAAAGAGTTCTAAGACTTACAGGCCATACTCCATCAAAGGAGGTTAGGAAGTTGGAGGCAGGAACTGAAACAAGGTCCACCCCACTCCACCCTGCTTCTTTCACTACCTTTCTTATGCCACTCAGGACCACCTGCCTAAGGTGGTACCACCCACATCCAAAATCAATCATTAAGAAAGTGCCCCAGAGACAAATCATCAAAGGGTAATCTGATGAAGGCATGTTCTCAAATGTAGTTGTCCCTTCCCAGATGATTCTAGTTATGTCAAGTTACACACACACACACACACACACACACACACGCACACAAACACACTCACAATCCAACTAGCATAATGAGTAACTCGGACCCATCTCCAAACCCGATGATTAAAAATGTTCTACTGAATTTGTTGTACTAAAGAAAGCATACTACTGAGTTCTCTCACAACAAAGTTGCCAAGGCCCTGTGGAATGCAGGCAAACAGCTTAACAGCACTTGGATTCTTATGAATTATGTATTATGCGGCCATTTTTTCCAACAACCTTTGGTCTGAAACAAGCACTCACTAATAGAAAAATTATCAAAAGGGCAGAAAACACATCTGTCTAAATAAAGAGGAAATGATAACATCTCTGAATTAGTACATGCTGTATTTTATGCTTGTGAAATGTTTAACGGCCTATGACTATTAATTTAACATGTTTTTGCGTGCCTTCTGATCCTCCACAGTTCTTTTCGCTTTACATACTACAGTCTACTACAGTGCATAAAGTAGTTGTAAACTCTTTCCCATCCATTCACTGGATGCTCACAGAACCCGGATAAACAGTCCCTGGCTAAGAAGACAAGCTTGTGCTGCTCTCTTCAGGGAACATTTTCATCAACCCTGGCCCAGGCCCTGACAACATTCTTAGGACCTGAGTCACAGCAACAGTCTATTTAATGAATAATTAGGTTAGTAGGACATAATCAAAGTTTAACCAAATGAAAGGCCAGTTTGTTACTTTCTACCAAACTTTAAGCTTTCTTTGTCTATCCCACAATAGGGGCACACACACACACACACACACACACACACACACACACGATGTAATAATTATAGTTTTTTATTTGTTCTTTTTTGAAAAAACTAAGCATGTCCCCAATGCAAATTAAGATTAAAAAAGAAAATCCGGAGCATTAGTACTCAAGTGGCGAATTCAGCTAACTTCAAAGAAAATTGCAAATTAGGAAAAACACAAGCAGATATCACATGGAGACTCCTAATTACACAAACTATCCTTTTAATAGCAGGATTAAAAAAAAAAAAAAAAAAAAAAAAAAAAAAAAAAAAAAAAACCAGTGCATGTGCATGCGTGCGTGAGTGTATTCTTCCTGGAGACCAGAAGAGGGCATCAGATCCCCCGGACCTAGAGTTACAGGCAGCTATGGACCTCGTGACCCTCCCACCCTGTAACAAGGGCTCTCAACCTCTGAGCATCTTTCGGGCCCCACAGCAAGACTTGTTAACATATTTATAGCCATGCCATACAGTACATTTTAAAATTGGCTTCCTGAGAAAATAAGTTCAACTGTTCGCATATTATACTTCGGAATTGACTATGGATGGCAGAGGTTAGCTTGGGAGCTGCTAAGCCTGCTTCCAGCAACATCTGCCCAATTATTGTATTGCTAACCTCCATCATCTTGCAATTGTCCGCTTGCTTTTCTGGGCAAAGACCAGAAACTAACGCCAAACTGTGAGTGCAAGTGTGCACCTTTTAACAAGCATACAGATATAAAATGCATTTTCTCCAGAAAATTCATTCTGTGGAACCCTGATTGTATGAAGACATTATTCGATAAGGATTTGCAACTTCAAAGTAATATGGAGGAACAACAATGTTTTTTCTGATGAAATTAGTTTAAGCTATTCTAGTACATTAAAGACTTGAAAGGAGTCAAGCCAAAACTTGAAAATCTTGTTGTAGTTGAATAATGTTTAATTTTGTAATAGTATTTTAAATTTAATTCTTTTTACAGCTTCATACATGAGTACTGAATTCATACGATTTCCACCCTTCCAAATATTCTGTGTCCCCAAACACACACACACACACACACACACACAGCCTCCTGAGTCTATTTATGGTGCTGCTCACATGTGTGTATGTACTAAGGGCTGAGCGCTTGGGAGTGGATAATCAATAAGGGGGCTCTGTTGAAGATTTGTTTGAACATTCAAAATGGAATTACATCATTGGTATCCAGTTAAATTACTATCTGAGCTTTCTGAACCTATGGAAATCCATTGTTCTGACAACAGAAAACTAAAGGGTCAGAAAGATGTCATGGACTAACAGTTTAAAAACAAAGATTTATTAGGGACAGGAATGACAGTATCAGGTAAAGAACTCACTTTACCTTATATAATTAAACCAAATTCAGGCAACAAGTTACCATTTAGCTGTCCCTAGCATCCATGAAGACCGATTTACCTTTCGACAAAACTGTCCTTTTAACTGAGCTCAGACGGAAAGGGCCTGGAACACCTCTTCTCCACATGGGATCCACCACTGCCCCTCTGTGACACTGAAACTGGCTGAGCTCTGGACCACGCCCTCTGCTAAGCTCCGAAAAGATGTAACTCACTGCCTACTGTTATCAGTTGGATATCAGCCATCTGACAAACACCCCCAAAGATGTATCTCTCTCCACACGCCTAAAGAGCCTTTTATTTATTCATAATATGTTTAATAAATCAGCTTCAAATTAAATAAATCTGACTTGTGGTCCGGTTTTAGCCTATGGCCTAATTCCAGGAACTTATTCACTTTCTATCTTACTCACACTTCTAATGTATCTAATGACCAATCCAGCCAGAGTCTCTTTTGACCCCATATCCTTCCTGGTGTCAAATCCAAGTCTGATATACATAACACTAGTTCCTAGCTCACCCAGTTCTCCTATCAAGGTCCCTGAATGCTCAGACGGTAAGCACTCCCAACAGACTTTCACCTGATTCATGGTGTACCGTTTCCTTCCCACCTTACAGTGTGGATGGTGCAGGAGCATGTGCCTGGCATCCCTGCCTTCCCTGAAACCAGTTGCTCAATTGTTCTGGACATTTGGTCTCTCACTGATAGGACCTGCCCAACCCCCCTGCTCCTTACAGTCTCTGGGAAACAGGCATCTGCCATTCCCTGAATGGCCAGTTCTGACAAGAATGGAACCCGGCTGTATCGGAAACACAAAAGTGTACAGGACATGATTCACACCTTCCAGAAGCTGACATTCCAGGAAAGACAGGAGGGCAAGCATATCTACAGTAAGAGAGCTCTCCAGGCCAGAAAAAGAGGAGCGACGACTCTACAGTCTTCTGTACAATACTGAGCAGAGGCTTAAAACATGAAGATTTTAATAACTGAGATAGAATAGCTGAGGCGTGGGAAGTGTATAAAAACATCAAGGGGAGAGTAAAGACAGAACAAAGGGAAGGGAACATACAAGTCAGCTTATCCAAAAAAGCATATGCTGTCATGGGTCATTAAAACAAGGGAACATAAAAACAAACCTACAGAGATAGGTCAAGATGTATAGACAGGTCAGCATATGTAGACAGGTCAGTATAGACAAGTCAGTATATGTACACAGGTCAGTATAGATAAGTAAGTATATGTAGACAGGTCAGTATATATACACAGGTCAGTATATGTAGACAGGTCAGTATATATACACAGGTCAGTATATATACATAGGTCAGTATATATACATAGGTCAGTATATGTAGACAGGTCAGTGTATGTAGACAGGTCAGTGTATGTAGACAGGTCAGTGTATGTAGACAGGTCAGTGTATGTAGACAGGTCAGTGTATGTAGACAGGTCAGTGTATGTAGACAGGTCAGTGTATATAGACAGGTCAGTGTATATAGACAGGTCAGTGTATGTAGAAATGGACTCCTCATTGAAAATAAGTGAGCCAGGCACTCCTATACATGCTAATGGTTAATTTACTTCTATACATGAAGCTGAAGTACAAAAAGCAGAAGGCTGGAAATCTGCTTCCACCTGGAACATAAGTCTTACAGATTCACTGTGTAGTCTAAATATGGCAGCCAGAGCCCAAGCAAAGCACCTCACGAGTTTTGGCAAATACGCTTAGCGTTGGCAGGAGGAGCAGGCTGTTTAGCCATCGTCCTTGCATAAACAACCCACAAACCAGACATTACCTAGCAGCTCTTTTTACCTATAACCAGTAATCATGCACAGGTAAATCGTAATGTTTTGTCTCCTTAATTCCAACCTAGAGGAATGCTAGTCACCTAGGACGCACACTGCATGCCTCCAGTTTTATGATTCAGAATAATCTGCACGACTGAACAGCACGGGAAGTTACTCACCTGTCTGCCTTTCTCCTATCTCTCCCTTTCAATGGAATCTTTTTTCTTCCTGGTTTACAACAATGGTTCTATTTCTGTACCGATACCTCCCAAATGCCACTGTGGCATGGGATTTTCTTCCTCACTCCTATTATGGCCCTTTCCCTAGATGTCACCAGTTCTGTCCACTTCAGCTACAATCCAACCAGCTCTAAACTTCTCTGAGAATGGAAGACTAAAGAAGCAGAGGAGAAAAATGGAGGAAAACTTAGAAACAAAGGCCATCTGACTTACAGGGCCATCTGACAGGGACCAGGAGGCTCCAGAGATCACATGCTCTGTCCCTGGCCAACAGGACTCCAGAAGAATTCACCCTGATTTGAAACTGGCATTAGCAGCAAACTGCGTACGGCCAACTATTTCATCTTTCAAACATTTTCAAAATACATGTGCAAAACAGCCCGCAACGTTTTCAAGGCAGAAAGTGTGGAACTTCCACTGACCTCGTGGAGAATCCTAGAATGAGGCCCTGCCCACTGGAAGACCATGTTCTAGGAAGCTGATGTGTTACCACTCAGTAACTTTATCAGTCCTCCATCTTTCTCACCCTCTTCTTCACCCATACCTGAGTCAGTACCTACAGAAGCTCTCCCCAGGGCAGACGAGGAACTGGGCTCCATGACTACGCAGTTAGCTTGTATTGTCCAACCCTGCATTAGGGGTATGACACAGTAATGAACCTGTACTTAGTCCTCTCTCTGATAGAGCATCAAGCAAAGGGGAAGGGGAAACAGTCATAAACAAAAAGGAGCTACAGTGTTCATAATGTATTCATTTAAAACAGAAATCACTGGCAACAGCTTTCAAATGACCACATTGGCGTCCTTAGACAACAGATTTTGTATTCAAAGGCCTGAATCTGAAGACAGGGAGGGATGACTGAGGGAACCCAATCATCAGTCACATGTTATCAAAGCACTGAGGGGAAAGAAGGCAGTCATGGAAAAGGTGAGGAAGAGCAAGCTACTCAACCTAATGTTCTTGACCGACCGCTTTCCAGCATGGCCAGACATTCAAGATGAAAAACTCCCGGATATAAGGAGGTAGGTCTGGAGCCTCCAGAGCTAGAGGCAAAAACTCTACAGGACAAAGCAAGGATAGTTTGCTCTTATGCAAAAAAAGAACAAGGCAACACGGGAGCAAGGGAAGTGGTAAGTTTTCACACTGAGCTACAAGCCCTGGAACAATGCCAGGGTAGAGCAAGGGGGGGGGGGGGGACACGACAGGAGCTAAAGCTGGCACATCTGCTTTTTTTTTCTTTCACCTTATCTGAAGTGGAATGTTTCTCTGCTTTGCTCAGTTGTTATTTAGAAAATATTTATCTCCTTTATTTAGTAATGTATAGTTCATTTCTAAGGATGAGTTCAAAATACGCATCGATATTTTGAGCTGAGACGTTGTTTATGTACTCTAGGAGCTTCTGAATGCTAGATGAAAGCTAAGCCAAGACACTGCACACCTCTGATAGAAATCCTATCTGCAACAGGGAGGAATTCTAGTTGTAATAAAAAGAAAAAGATATTACAGCAGAGCGTTCTCTGTTGGTGGTGTGAGGGACCCCTGCTTGAGTCATCCACACCATGTACTGACAAGGCACATTTCCAACACAGAACAATCCATCCCATACCAAAGTTCATGATCATCCAATCAGAACTTCTAACACAGGCACTCCGAGGGCCATAGCTTGAGGAAACAATTTTGAAGAGCCATACAAATTTTTCAATTTACAATTTACAAATGAATTATGTAAATCTATAATTCACTATTTAAAGGAATCGTGAGATCCCATAGGATTGATCTGATCCATTTCCACTTGACGAGAAGTCAAGTGTCACCACACAGGGGACACACACAATGAATACACCTAACTCAATTTCTAAGAGTAAATCACTGACTAAAGAAGTAAAGGAAACCAGCAGTGTTTGGTGTCTGAAACACAGCAAAAAAAAAAGAAGAAGGGGAGGAGGATGAGGAGGAGGAGGAGGATGAGGAGGAGGAGGAGAATGAGGAGGAGGAGGAGGAGGAGGAGGAGGAGAATGAGGAGGAGGAGGAGGAGGAGGAGGAGGAGGAGGAGAATGAGGAGGAGGAGGAGGAAGAGGAGGAGGAGGAAGAGGAGGAGGAGGAGGAAAAAGAAGATGAAGACTACAGTGAAGACGAAGAAGACGAAGAAGATGAAGAAGAAGGAGGAGGAGGAGGAGGAGGAGGAGGAGAAGGAGAAGAAGAAATTGGCAGATGCAAGTATGAGTGGCTATTTTAAACTTTCAATATACTAAGTAACAGTGCTTGACTTTTACTAATAAAGGCATCTGACCAGACAACCTGTGACGACCCAGGAACACTGACTTTTCCTGTCCTTACTAGTAAGGAAGGACTCCTCCCTAGAACAAGCCTTCATACTGGCCATTTCTTCTTCCTTAAACCTATTTCAAAGTACAGACAGAGCATCAAGTCCTAATGTTTCTCTGTTTTTTGCTGTAACAGAAATACTTCACAAGGGCACACTTCGGCATTCAGGTATCTGCTGACTGAATAAAGTGTTCAAGGTCTTAACATGGAAAGGGGACAGCGTTACCTGTCTCTCAGCAAATTTTTGCTGAGCAAACAGGAGCCACCAACAAAGCACAGAGAATTTGCTAATTCGGGATGAAACACACATGCTGAGCATATATCATCAGGACCTGTGAGGCTTACACAGGCTTCACCACTATTAGAAAGCAAAGAACAAGCAAAACACTAAGCTGTCCATCAGGAGAAACGGGATCCAATGAGATACAGCTGAGGAGCCTGCATCCTTGGCTTTTAGCTTATTCCCACATTCAATGAGAAGTCTCATCCAGACTTTGTCAGCTCCCTTCAACTTCTGAAAATACTTGATTCTAGCAAGTTAGGCTTTCGCAGTCCCCTCAGGGAAACTACAAAATAATAATGTGAAACGGAAAGCTGTGTTCCGGAACATTCATTTCACTGTTTCAGTAGAATACTGTTCCTATTACAAATGTATAAAACAATGCCCGTCTTTATCTCTAAAGATACAGCCCTTACACAAGCTTAAAATCTGCCACTATGGACAAAAGCCTCAGAAATTTCAAAATCCTTCCTATAGCAAAGAATCTAAGGAAAGAGTACAGAAAAACACACTGTCACTAAATTTTAAGTGCAAGGAAGATTAGAGGTACAGTGGGTTGCAAAATTAGGTCCTCTGAAGAGACTCTGAGAGGACAAAGTACAATTCTATAAAAGTGAAGTGTAAGTCACAGTGGAGACCCTAGAATGTAGGAGAGGCCGGGAACATAATAATATCTACAGAGAAAAGCTACAGGTACTGTGTAGATTGAACCCCCAAAAAATCACAATATAACAAATGGCAGGGCCATTGTGGGGTTATCTAAGCCCATGGATGTTGAGAGGATGCTACTAAGGGACCAGGTGCTGGGTAGGGAGCTCCAGAATTTGTGGTTTGCTCTCCAGGTTTCTCTTGGAGTCTTTCCTTACTGGGCCCCATCCCTCCCATTTGAATGACGCTTACTGTGCGCCATTGTATATTGAATACATATGACGCTGATTTTTCCATTTTGCAGGAGCTCACAGCTAAAACTGGACTTTTAAGAATGCTGGAACTCTGGAGAATGAATTAGACTGAATTGTGAGAGAGCTGTGAACTTATGGGAGTCCCTTCAGAATGTCGTAGTTTGAACGTGAAAAGTTCCCCATGGGTTCATGTTCGAATACTTCATCTCCAGTTGCGGTGCTGTTTTGGGAGACTACATCCTTTGTGACATTGAGTCTAGCTTCTAGGGGTAAATCACTTGGGGAAGAAGAGCATCTTCAGACTTAAAGTCTAGCCCTGCTCTTGGCCCCCTCATCTGTTTCCAGCACCACTAAGTTATGAACAAGCTTTATCACACACTCCTGCCAACCATGCTCAGGTGCCTCCCATGACTCCTCTGACACTAATGACTGTGGCCTCTCAAACTATGAGCCAACATAAACCTTAAGTTTAAAAAGATGTGGCTATTAGTATGCCCTTATATAGGAAGGCACAGCTGCAGACATACAGAGAGATGCTAGCATGCGACAGAGGCAGATTAGAGCGATACATTTATTAACCAAGTAAAGACAAAGTCTGCTGCCAATATTGGAAGGAGAAGGAAGGGGAGGAGGAAGAAGAGGGGGCAGAGGAGAAGGGGAAAAAGGAAGGAGAGGAAGAGACGAAGGAGAAGGAGGAGATGAATTCCCTAACCTTCACAGAGAAATTTGCTCTCTAATGTCCATCCTTCAAAACTGGAATAGAATTGGTCCAAGATGTTTTATGCTGCCAAATAGTAGTATGTTAAGAGACTCACATAGGTATAGCATCCCAGGACTCAGTGATTCCAGGTCTATAGTGGGAAAGGCTAGGGTTCAGGTCTGGGGCACTTAGGGTAGTGACTTCCTCCTTGATGCAGCTTCACTTTAAAAAAGAAATCATTAAAATGCTATCTCAAATGTGCAAAGCATTAAATTATAAATATGGAAATCACAGGGCAAAGGGAAAGGAGAATTCAAGCAGAGGAAGACACAGCTGCCAACCTGTGAGGCGCCCTCATCAGACAAGGCCAGGCCAAGCATGATCGGAAGAGTCTGTGGGCTATTTCTGTCCCCTGAAAGTTCCGTGAATAGAGAAACAGAGGAAATGAAACCACCTCGAGGCACCGACCATTCGGCACTCACAAAGACTTCTCATTTACAATTCAAAGCAAGCAGATGAGAGTCGGAAAAACCATAGTCTGACAAACTCCACACAGGTGATTTTAAAGCAGAAGAAGGAGGAAACACACAGAGGGCGTTGAGCACCGTCTTCTCCACATCAAGGTAAACAAAGCAAAAGAGAATACCTGTGCAGGGGGCTCAGGTAAAGATGTTCCCTGTAGCTGAAGGCCACTGGCCACAAGCTCTAAAATGCCCAGTTTCCACCTGGCCTCCCAGAGGACTTACCAAGTCGAAATTCCTACAACCAAGATCCACTCCCGGCCGGGGTGAACAAGTTCTGCTGTGTGATTTGCAAAGGTGTTTCATTTTCCACTGCATTCCCTGCTTCTCCAGAGTTGCACCTCAGCCAGCCCAAAATTCATTCTTAAACTAGGAGGCCCTACTTCTCCCTGTGGCCACACGCTCCTTGACAACAGGCCCCTTTCTAGTTATTTATTATTTTCCCTTTTCACTAGACAGACTAAGTCCACTCCCCCCCCCCTTTTTTTAAGGAGTTGGAGGTGGTGTTCGGTTGTAGGCGTGCTTGTCGTTTGAGATATTACACAGACCAAGCTGCACTGGCACTCCCATTGCTCCAACTCAGCAACTCAGCTTACCCTGTCTAGGATTACAGACGCATGAGAATGTACTTTCATTCTCCTCCGTTCATTCTTCTTTAAAAAGTTAATAACAATTTTTAAAAAGGCTCATCAAATCACACATGCCGAAAAGCCCCTCTAACGGTAACAGTCATAGGGACAGTAGCTAAAATGAGCACTCACGAATGAAGCATGTCAGAACTCACCCATATGAGGACTATCACTGACTAAAGAGCACAAAAGAGCGGATAAATGGCTGGCATCACCTCTTACCTGAGTTTCCCAAGGAGGAAACAGGACACAGCACTCACTCACACACTGCTTCTATGTCACAGGATGAGTCTGGGGTCCCCAGAGGCCAAGGCTGTCTAAAGCTCTGCAAAGACAACTCCCATCCCCTCTCGAAGCTATTCTGAGTATTAGCCCCCTGCACCTCTGTCTCTTCTTGCAGATTATTTTCTCTAGTAAATCTTCTCTACGTCTGTTCTGGTCTAATGAGTACTTTTTTATGCCCTTACCCTTCACAGCAGGATAACCAACCTAAGTGGCTCACGTGGTTATGAACACCAATAAGCAAAATCAGGTAATGCTCAGTGGACGTTAGACACACGTTCTAAGAATAAAAACTTTCACAGCGCACTGTTGCTGGAAACCCCAATGGCTTAAAACTCGTGCGTAGGCCTTTGATGTTATCTTCTATATAAATAAAGTTTTATTGGAGCACAGCTACATGCACATATATGGGGAGTGTTTGTGGCTATAAAAGCAGGAGCTCCCAGAGACAATACAGCCCAGGAAGTCAAAAATACTTATTATGACTTATTAATACTTATTATATTGTTTAGGGCTAGTGAACCCATCTGTACATAAGCAGCCTGGAGTTCAAAAGTAGCTCTTAACTACTGTCCACTCAGGAGCTGTGGTAGGTAACATGCAAAAGGGACGACTTCCACTGAGTCATATAAAACGGACATCTGTACACTTTTATAAACCAGTAAGTTTTCCTCATGTGTACACTGCGGCTAGCTATTAACCCCAGTAAAGCTCATCTTATTTGGTCATTATATACACATTAGGACAAAGTGTTTTTTTTTTTTAATAAAGGTTAAAAAATCATTTATCCTGATCAAAAATGGGAAAAGATGTTCCTTAGCATCTGCCCTCATTCCCAATCCTCACCATAAAACCATGAACGATAACGGAGGCTGTTTTCTTTAAAAGGAAGAAAATACTTTGAGAAATAGGTAACACCATAGGGACACCAAACTGTCAGTTGGAAACAAATCAGCAGTTTAAAAGTTTTGCAGCTATGTAAGTTATATAAGTTTCGAAATTCTCAGCCAAAGACAGTAACTCATGCCTATAATCTCAGCCTTTGGGAAGCTGAGGCAGGAGGAGAGCATGAGTTCAAAGCCAACCTGAGCTATACACAAAGTAAGTTCCGGGCCAGCAGAGTAAAACCCTACGCCAAGAAAAAAATTTAAGTGTAAATTATAAAATTATATTCCACAAACACATATGCTTGGGTGTAATCATATATCCAATGTTATATCGGCTATACTCTCCATGAATAAATAAATTGTAGGAGGAAGAATTAAAATGGAACAACTTCAAAAGTTTAAAGTAATGGTTCTTAGAAAAAGGTTACAATATTTGTAGAATTGCATATAAAGCAATTCGGAGTAAATAATAACCACCCAGGTCATATAGTTCTAAACTATAAATTTCCCACACCTTCAGAACTACCCGTAAGTTTGCTACTGTACTACGGTTTAGATTGTGAAGTAAAATATCTGCCCACACACTAATCAAGTATTTGAAAAAAAAAAAAAAAAAGGTGAAAATGAGAATAGCTACCCTAAAAATTCTTATAATAACAGAATCACTGTTAATCACAGAATAAGTAAAATCACTGGGATTTTACTTTATTCTATTTTTAGTAAATGCATAATACTTAATGTTTGTAGTAAGTCAAGGCTGAGGGGCATCAACTGCAATCATCAGAAGTCTGGAATTGAGAGGGGAGTCCTGGCAATACTTATCTTTACAGAGTGTAAGTGCTGTACACTTCGGTTTATTTGAAACTGAGATGCTGGGTTTTAATTTAGTAAAGAAAGGCTTGTCAGCGGCCTCTGCTCCCCTCCTCTGCTAGTGCAGCCATCATAAACAGGGGTGATTTTCTTCGGTTTTATTAGGCTGGAAAGAAACTTAAGTGTCCACCGAAGAAGGCGTTTGTGGGAAAGGAATGGCGGGAGACAGGTATTAACCAGATAAATAAACTTTAGTAGTTCAGATTACAAAATAGGTCTGAAAAAAATGCAGTCTTGACTCTTTAAACTGATAACTGCCTTAACCGTATTAAAACTGCCACGCTGCCATAAAAGTGTCTAATGAATTTTCTTCTGATAGTTCTTGGTTTTCAGTTTCAGATGATCTCGGGCAAAAGCCCCAGTCAGTCACGGACTATATTTAATTTGCTGACCAGGTTTGTTTCTTATGTACAATGGTTTCAGTGGAAACTGTGACTCCAAGCTGAGCCCGAATCCTGAAAGTTAACAAGGGGCGCAAAGAAAACCAGAGGCCCCCTCTCCTCTGTTTTTTATACAAGGCTGAGCCTCTCAACCCTTCTTTCCATAGGCCCACATCCTCAAAGAAACTTGGCCTCCCTCTCCTAGTCCAGGGCAGCAGTAGGAAGTACCCGCCCTCCTGAGCTAGGGCCGGGTGTCCTCGCTGTTCATTGGCTGCAATGGCTGTCAGTGCCCTGAAGGCGGGGACGCCCACCTTGCAGTGGAATCTGAGGACTGCATGGTCACTGGGTCCAGATTCCCCTCCATTCCGGCCCCGAACTCTTCTCCGAAGGCCCTCCTCTCATATCCACTTTTCTGCCTCTCTAAGAAGTAAAGTTTTCCCCCCACCAGCCAAAACAGAGGATGCAACGGTTTGGGATGTAAAGCAAATTATGGACCGGATCTCTCGGAGTGATGGCAGAGTGCTGTGAAAATGAAATAACTGCTTAGGTTGCAAGCCAGTTCAACCAAGTGCACTGGCCATCACGAAATACTGCAGCCATGAATACAAGCAAGAAATGCCACACAGCACTGCAGGCTGTATTTTTTTTTTTTATTCATCATTTTCAGAGTTTGTCCGGTTGTCCCAAACTACAAATTTTTGAGTGTGGGTACTAAGTCTTTCTTGGATCACAACATCCCATCATCTAGAAGAGAACAGGTTTATAATATGCATATTCGGAACGTTATCCTGAAAGGCAGCCTACCAAAGCACACCGCCGTGAAAGGCTGTAGACAACGTGTCTACTGGGAACTGCAGATTTCTTGGAGGAGAAACTAAAGAGTGGTCCTAATAATACTCTGTTAGCTGCGGACATCTGGTTGTTTTTTATTACAACCTTTAAGATTAGTAGTCTCAAAGAAAGAGGGGGAAAGTCATTTCATCTCTAGATTGTTTTACTATATTCAGTTCCATCACCAGAATCGTAAAGGGCACAAACACATCTTACTCTAAAGTAAATACATTCTTAGTGTCTAGCCCGGGCAGAGACTTAGGCTATTCGAGTACAGTATGTGTGTCAATAAATGCATCTCTTGAGGGTCTCCGCCCCAGGCGGAGGCAGCCGACATTGCTCAGCAGCATCCCCCCATGGCCTCTCTAACGTCACCTTCGTCCCATCTGTGACTCAGCTCAGCTCATACTTTGCTGCATCCTAGCCCTGAATCGGTCTCAATCAGTCCTCGACCTGACTACCCGACCACTCACAGTCTGTGAACTTCACTTTTCTAAACTGGGCGGCAGCTTAATCGGTTGAGCCAATCCGCGATCGGTAAATAGCCAAGGTGACCAATGAGCTCTGCCCGGAGGCGGGTCTTCACTGGAGTTCCTCCTGTCCGAGCCCGGAGACCTGTTGCCGCCGCTACCGCAGAGCTGGAGCTTCCCGGGGGTCGAAGCGCCCGGGGTCTGAGCTCCCGCAGCCAGCGGCCTGCACCGCGCTCCACCAGTTGTAGGCGGCCTGGCGGATCCTCAGAGGCACGCGAGTCCGAGGCCCCACGCGGCCCGCCCGCTCCCCGCACCGGCCCCACCCGGCCGGGCCGTGCATACTCACCAGGGCGCCCGGGCAGCTCGATCCACGCGGGCTGCAGGGCTGCGCGATCCCGGGCCGATCGCCTCTGCCCGCGCCACTGCAAGCGCCGGCTCCCACCCTGATCGGCCGGCGCTTCCCACTGCGAGCCTAGCAGCGGCCCATCCTCCCGGCTGTGCTCCTCCTCCGGCTGCCGCGGCTGTCAGGAGGGTAAACATCCCGGCATCCCCGAGGAGAGGGCGGGCCGCCGCAGGCCCCTCCCCGCGCCCGCACCCTGCTCGGGAGCCCACGCTGCCACTTTCCTGAGAACTGGGGTGTGCCTCCCTTTCTGCGGTTGGCCCCTGCCTTCAAATCGGCGTATTTTGATCCCACTCTCTTTTACCAAGTGGTTTCAGCTACCTCTACACTGTGTCAGTGAAAGCAAACGAGAGTCTTCCCGGAATCTGGCTAAACAAATCTAGACTTTAGTGTCCCAGCATTAGGAATGCCTTTCAGGACGCTTCCGAAAGTTGAACTAGGTGGTACTAGGTATGCAGGATCTTTGAGATACAGGCACACTTACAAAGTGGCATTACAAAAATTATTACATTACATAAATTAATTTACACGTCACATATTTGCAATATGGTTCTCTCCTTAGTACATGGAGCTGTTGAAAAGCAAAGCTTTGATTCCTACTGTTCCACTAACCAGATTTGAACTACTGGGGCAGCCAGCTAGGAGGCAGTATAGAGTCTGTCATGCCTATATTCTAATCATTCAGTGGCAGTTGTTTAACTTATGGTCTTTCTCGGAAGAACAGCTTTAACGCCTCCTTAGAAACAGCCGGTGAGATACAGCGGCACGCTTGAGCACATATTCTAATCATTCGGTATCACTAGGTCTTTCTCTGGTTTCATTTTCCTGCCAAGGGTAGTAGTAGAGCCAAAAAACAAAACAAAACAAAACAAAACAAACAAACAAACAAAAAACGGTATTATAGCTCAAATGTGTTCAAACAATGGAAAGTAGGATTTAGAAAGTTAGGGCCAGGAGTTTGATTCTCAGGACCCACGTGATAGAAGAGAACTGAGTCCCCACGAGTTGTTTTCTGACATCCATACTGCAGCGTGGCGCACATACGAATGCAAGTATGTAAAATAGAATTAGGAAAAAACGCAAACTTTAATTTTAGAAAGAAAATTAAATTTCAAGAGGTAGCGTTGGTTCAAGAGCTTAAGCTGTACAGGTTTGCCAGGCGAGTTCTTAGATTGGGAGGAGAGGGTCTATATCTATTTCATAGAGAAATAAAGCTGGGGTGTGAATGTTCCTTTAAGTATGTTTATCAGGGGAAAATCACTTGGAATTTGAGCAGAGACCTGAAGAAGTGAGAAAAGGTGGCATGCGACTCAGGAAGTAGAAGGTTTTACACGGGAAATGCAAAGGTACCCTGTGTGGACGTGGGTTCGCCATGTTGGAGAAACAGCCAGGAGGTCAATGCAGATAGAATCCAAACCAACGAACAAGGGGGAGAAGATGATGAAATGGGGGATGGGCTACCAGAAAAGGGACAGGTGTAGAAATTTGAACTCTTATATTTTATTCTGAATAAAGTGGAAATTCATTACAGGAGTAAGTTGAAAGAAAAACAGAACTGTGGAGAATGAACTGTAGGATAACACAACTAGAAGTTAAAAAAAAGAGACAATTCATGGTCTCTGTGAAACATTCCGATCAGGCTTAGACCAGAATGCTAGCAATACCAGACAGTAGCAAAACCAGACAGACTTCAGATACATGTCCATGACAGAGCCAAAGGGGTTTGTGGAGGATTGAATGTGGTATATGAGATGAAGATAGGATAAAGCCAATAAGTTGGCATTTGAACTATATTGTATGGTCACATCACGCCAAAGCAGCCATAGGAACAATGTCACTTGAGTTGCCATGCATAGGCATAGCATACAGAAAAACTCAAAGACATTTACAAGGTAAAGTTCAACCTAGGACCAGATGCATGGCTCAGAGCTTGTTCTTACTCTGTTTGATACTGCCATTTTGGAAAAATGTGGATTGACAGGTGGCCCAGTTTAAGCACGCTACCAATTTATCTACATACAAAGTAGTCCAACGAGAAGCGAACACTATACCTAATGAACACTGAGGGTCAAATTGGGCAAAAGTTCACTCCCACATCCTTAGTGGCTGCAAAGCCTTTATCTAGGAAGAATCCTTTTGGTGTTATATGATGCCCTAACTATGAAACTAATGTAATGTGTCCTTTTTTTTTTTTTTTTTTTTTTTTTTTTACTTGTAAAGGCTTCATGGCTACAGACAAATAGTATACAGTGTTGCAAAGACTGGGTAGAGGGTCAAAACAGAAGACACTGTACTTTTTCTTTCTAAATTTATATCACCTTCCTTGTGGGTAGGCAAGGTTATTCCCAGGTGCCAGAAGCCAGCCTTCTGGCCTGGAGCAAATGCTAATGGGAAAACAGAGAAGCCTGCCCGAGAAGACTCCTCTGGCTCAGGACACTCACAAGCACCTTTAACTGCTTTTCCGTTCATCTCTCCTCTGAGCTTTCTCCCCAAATGCTGCTTGAGCTTCATGCTCTGCATTAATTATATGCCTTTGTAGGAATAACTCAGTATTTATACATAATTACCACACAGCACATATATTACATATCAGATCGACTCAGTTATAAATGGTATCTGGATATATATCATACTTAAAACCTCTCAGTTCATAACCAAATCTTTAAGGGTTTTTTTTTCCATATATATCTGCTGGCCCCATGTAAGAAAAAAATTATCAGCAGTATTTATTCTCAAAACCATCTCTCCATAAACTAACCCGAAACAGATGTTGCATACCAGTTCTGGCATAAATGTAATTTCTCCATAAGGAAAGAAACTTATGAGGGGAAAAAAATGTTTCCCCGAAGAAGAATGATGAAGTAATATTAAAAATAATTCTCCTTTGAGAGAGAACCTGGCCAGTGGGGTAGACCAGAAAGGTCTGGTCTTCTTGACTCAAACATAGTACTGGTAACAGCTGTACTTAAAAAGCTACTAGTGAGACTGGCAGCCTCTAAGCTTGGCAGCTGAATGGTGATGAGGCTTAGTCAAGCTGTTGAAATGTCTGGACTAAACTGGGCCAAGAGGAGGAAGTCAGAGTACAGACTGCAGACAGCCCAAGGGAGATCACTTTTCTCTGGCCTTGGCTTGCCATCCCTGTACAGTGTCAGGGAGTAACTATGATGCTTTGAAAGCACCCATGAAAATTATTAGCAAGTTCCTTTTCCACATCTAATGGCTCCTTGAAATCGTTAGTGGATTATTAGCAGATGCGCTTCTGTTAAAAAAAAAAAAACAGCTAAATCCATCTTAATTTTATCCCCCCACTAAATCCCTAGAATTCAGAATTGCAGAGACACAATGCTACTGTTTCCCAATTATTGAGTTATGATAGCTAGGGGATATAGTTCATGGTTAAAAATAGGGACATACTGACCGTGGCTTTTCCATGGCTATTTTTGCAGTAGTTGTGAAACAGAAGAGATGTTTTGAGACATATCTTAAATAGAAGACACTGAGATATACTTGTGCAAAACAGGAAGCAATCAGTCCAAACAGCTGTTTGTATTTATATCATGATTTCTTTTTTCTTTTTTTCTCTCTTTCTTTCTTTCTTTTTTTTTACAATTTCTTTGCTCATTGGAATTCAACCGAACTTGTTTCTTTGCTCTGACAAACGTCAAAGGACCAGTATGCAAAAAGAACAATGCAGGGAATATATTAAGAAGTTCCACCCTCTCCTGTGGAGCCAAACTGTGAGGTCATTTCACAAATACAATTTCCTCAGTAGTGTGGCACCTCCAGCCATCACCACAGTTGGCAAGCACCGGGATCTATACTGTGAATAAAGTCATCGAACCTCAAGGATACTTTGAATTGTAGGTTTCTTGGTGGTGTGAGCATATGCGTTTGCATCTATCTGGAAATACGATGTTATAAATATCCTGTCATTTTACACGTCTAGAGGAAACGATTTCAAAGAGGTGTGCTTTATCTCCATCCACCTCTTCTGGGAGATTTCCTTCCGTGTTCTCCACTCCAGCTTTAGAATGTGCCAGATCTGCTCAGGTGTGGACAGTGGGGGCAGTGGTCTATTTCCTGACTGGAATGAAAGCAAGACAAATAAGTACTTCTGTTTACCTTTAGGACTTCCTCATACCTGCATTGAGAGGCCTGCCTCGGGTTACATTTCCAAAGGCCTGTCCCTAACACATTCACTGAAAAGAGTGAAAGTCGATACTGTTTGCCTCTTTCCAACCCCTTTGTTAAAATGTAAGCACTGACTGCTCACAACGTGCATTTCTTCAATCTTTGGTTGCGCCACTTAACGACAGAAGTATGAAATACCTCAGTAATTTTTTTCAGCAGTTCAATTGGGTGCTAATGTTCAAGCTGCTTGGAAGCCCAGGGTGTGAGTAAAATCAGATGTGGAATAGTGCCCCCATTGAATCCAAAGGCATTACTGAATGCAGTCTCCACATGCATTAGAACAAGGAGCCTAGTCAATCATAAACAGCCTCACCAGCCTTTGTAATTCTGCCTCTGAATTCACCACTGGCTGACGTCCCAATTATGGAGGGTTTTTTTTTTTTTTTTCTTCTTCTCTGAACTATCCCTGTGTTCTGGTATTTGTAGAATAAGAAGGTGAGAGAATGAGACTTACAAAATAGTCTTGTTTCCAAGGCTTGGGAATCTGACACTGCAGATACCATTCAAGCGGCACAGAGGCAAGCCTGTACACATCCGTCAGCCTTATGGGATAATCTGTGCTCTAAAAGCAAGGAAGGCAAACGGTACAGGGGCTCTCAAAATAACCATATTTGGATAGAGTTAGTCTATTTGTCTTTCTGTGTTACTTACCACTGTAGAACTAGAAGGTGTATTTAAGCTATAAGTTTTCATTAATCTTTAAGTTTGCTTATAACTTCATACATTTATTATGGTATTTTCATACATATGTACCAGTGACAAAGTTTTTTTTTTTTTTTTTTTTGGTTCTTTTTTTCGGAGCTGGGGACCGAACCCAGGGCCTTGCGCTTCCTAGGTAAGCGCTCTACCACTGAGCTAAATACCCAGCCCGACAAAGTTTTTTAATATACCTCTTCCACATACTCCTCCTTTGTACCCTGGCTAGTCCCTTCCTTGTCCAGAGAGCCCTTCCCTCTTCTATTATCATGCCACATGTATTCTATTACCCCCTAAAAGAAAATGGTTTTAAAGGCAATTATATATACATATATAATATATGTATCATTATTTATTATTATACTATATATTAATTATTATATGTTATATATTATATATTTAGTATATATTAAAATCATTTCAATAATCAAACTATGTAACTACTTAAATTCTGTTTTCATGTACCCTTCTCTCACTCAAATTAAAAGTAAAAAAATAAATTTATTTCTGAGGATATAAATAATTAAACCACTAGTTCTTTGTTTTTAGATGAATTGAAATTAATAGATTTGCAATCTGTATCTATGACTCCTATCTAAGTAGCCAGGCAGCTTTCTCCATTCACTATAGAAATTTAGTAGAAATAAAAGGAGAAATGAACCTTGTCGTGAATTAGATTCAACTTTTATATAAACTGTAGAATCATTTATTTCTACTGTTTATGTATAACTAAATCTTTATTATTAACAATAAGGTATTGATACATTTATGTTAATGACCTGAAATGACAATCCCCTATGTAATGACAATCCCCTATGTAATGACAATCCCCTATGTAAGGGGATTGTATTAAGTTGGGATAATCAAAAGTGATTTGGGGTTGCTGTTTTGTCTCAGAAACTCTACTTCTCTCAGACACTCTCAGGATCCCCGATTTTACTCTCTTTTGTGGATTTCTTTAGATTTCCCGATTTCTGATTCCTCAAGGTTATGTAACCATAAACAAAACAAACCCGTGTGCCAGCAATCTGCCTGTTTTTGAGCATGCGCTGGGATCACCAGTTGCTAGGTAAAGGATTTCACACCTAGGGTGAGAGAGCTGCTCTGAATGAGTTCTAGGAGCAACAGGGGTTTAGGGTGGACTTTAAGAAGAATTTTGCCTCTGGGGCTTTTTCAAAGATGACAGATTGGGATCAGATGCTAAGGTAGAAAAAAGAAAAGACAGGAGTGAGGTGGAGGAAGTGCCAAGGATTTATGACAAAGCACATGCAGATCTTCCAGCCTGCACGAGCAAGGACAGCAAGGCTATACCGCGCACAGAGAGCCTACCATTCTCCACCCTAAAGGCAGAGGAACAGTGAAATAAACCAGAACAGTGTCCAGGAAGATTGAGCAAGGGAAGGGAGATTTGTCGTAATTACAGTATAATCTCAAAATTTTAAAAGTGATTTTAAAAAAAGATAAGGCCCACAATTTGCTTTAAGCTTTCAGGGTAAACAATCGAATATTCTGTTCCCATGAAACACTAAAATGGCACGCACTTCCTCTCTCCGGCATGGTTTAGATGTAACCAGCCTAGCAACAAAACTTGCTGCGTTCACGCGTTAGTTTGTTTGCAGTTTAGCACTGGGGAAATGTTCGACTCTGTCAGTTTACCCTCCCCTTCTGGGAGTGGGGACATAACTCTGTTCCTATTTACCTTCATGTATTAGCTATACGTTTTTGAGTCTTCTAATTTTAAAGTTAATAACTCCCGCCATGTTTATTTTTGAACTGGAGCTTGTAATTAATATGCAGGCTTTCATTTCTTTGGTTCTTAAATGTTTTTTGATCTTTGATATCTCGGGCGACGTGGATACAGTTTCAAAAATAAGCTATGCGTTAAGTCAAGTTAATGAGCACCCAATGGGGATAAGTAGACAGCCCAAAAGAGCGAAGGATAAGCAGCTCCGAAGGGAGCAACTGGAGAATCTTTAGATGGAGTGGTACAGGCTTCTCTGCCAGTGTTACATAACGTAGGCTATGAAATGAAGGAAGGAGACAGCGGAAGTACCGGCCTGCACCGAATGCCAAAGGCACCACTCACTGTCCTGTTGCCCTTCCTCCCACTTGGAAAGAAAGCAGGCGGGAGACTGTGGCCCTGGGAGTGGAGTGTCTTTGTTTTGACTAACTCAGAAGCAGTCACTAATATCACTATTGATCTGATATTATCATACATGTCTTAGCTTTCCATTCCTGTAATAAGTTCCTGTGATTAAGCAACTTCAAAAGAAGAAAGGCCTACTTGACTCATAGTATGGTAGGTTTCAGTCCATGACCAATTGGTCCCCTTCCCTGGGGCCTGATATTGCACAGTATATCGTGGCCTCACCATGGGGCAGAAGATGCCTGTTCATCTCCTAGCCAGGTGAGAGAAAGGAGGAAGAAAGCAGGGTCCCATTACCACCTTCAGGGCATGCTCGCAATGACCTAAAGACGTCTCACTTGACCTGATCTCTTAATATTTCTACTGCCTCCCAATAACACAAACTGGGTGTTAGACCTTTAATGCCGGGAACTTCGGGGGATGGGGTAGATCCAATTGCAGTAATCTGTGAAAAGCAAACTCAAAGATATTTCCCTCAAGGAAAGATTTTAAATTATGCCTGTGTTTGGGAAAGAAGCCATAATTAGTCCTCAGAACCGTTTATCACACTTGCTTCCCTTTTCCATCACATTCCACTGGATGTCTGTCCCTCCCTCTCTGCCTGGCTTCTTTCCTTCTCCCCTTCCTTGTTTCTTTCCTTTCCTCTCTTCCTTTTCCCTTCCTCTCTTCCTCTGTTCCTTTTGTCCCAGCCTTCCATATTCCTTCTCCCCCCCCCTTTTTTTTTCCTGGACACATTTTCTGATTTCCTCTACTGAGTTCTTCACCTCCCTGTCATTGTTTCCAAGACACTTTTCAACATGAATATCTGTGAGCTTTAAACGCATCTCCTATACTGTCTTAAGATGAGCAAAGCACAATACAGTATTTATAATAAGAGAAAGAAATTTGTTTTCAACAAGGGCTGGAAAGACACCCTTGTGGTTAAAGCCTCTTGCTGCAAAGCCTCAGGACCTTGGTGCCATCCCTGGCCCCCGTGTAGTGAAAGGAGAGTACTGATGATACAACGTTCCCCTTTGACCAGCACATGTGCATTGTATCATGTGCACACACACACACACACACACACAGAGAGAGAGAGAGAGAGAGAGAGAGAGAGAGAGAGAAACAGACAGCAGACACAGAGACTTAGATACTACTTTTTAAATCTAAAAATGATAAAAAAAATCAACAGTGAAGAGGTAATCTAGACTAAATCCTTTCTAAAGGAGCATCTAGTGATTTTATCATTGTAAATGAAGCACCTGTCATCATCAAGTAGCATTTAATCTTAATTGTGGAAAAGACTACACAGACAAACTTCCTTTCAGACAAACTGTGCCATCTGGGATGTACTCAAAGTCTTAGTATCTAAGCCTGTCCTAGACTCCAGCTATGTCTATCAGGCTTCCAGAAACAATTAGATTTGAGAGCTCTGGCTTAGTCTATTGGTGGGGTAAAACTCCATGCAGATGATAGATGTGTGGAACAGGTGGCAGAGTGTGGAAAGTAGAGCCGGCAAGTGGGTCCCTAGAAGTGCATCTCTGTGGAATATGTCCAGTCAGGCCTCGCTCCTGTCACTTACTCTCTCTTGCTTCCTGACAGCCAAGATATGAACAGCTCTCCTCTGTTGTGTATTTCCTCATGATATTCCACCACCATGCACTTAACCAATGGAGTAACTCATGGTGATATGAAACCTCAGAAACAGTGAGCTGAAACCATTCCCCCCACTTCCTGTCGCTTCTCAAAGGCCTCTGTCCTCGTAACAAAAATAAATATGATATTTAACACATATTGGTACTGTACACGTCAAAAGAGATAAAGCATATAAACTATCTGATTGATATTATAATTAAGAAGAAAACAAGTGTATTACATTTCCTCAGATAAAAACTCTTGTAGATTATTACTTTATCTTAAAAATAGATATGAGCTAATTCAGGTAATGTTTCCTTTAAGAATGCTAGATGAAAGGTGGTCATATACTATACAGAGCACAAATATTAATTTCACAGACTGACTTCTGACATATATATGTGTGTGTATACATATATGTATTTGTGCACATATATGTGTACATCCATATATGTGTGTGCAGATATATTTGTATATATGTATGTATATATGGGTGTGTGTACATACTTACATACATACACACACCTATTTAATCCTAATAAATATTTCCTTACCCTGAAAGTTCCCTCAGCCAAGTTCTTTTGGTCCAGGTAATTTTTCTCACTATAGATTACTATTACATATTCTAAATCCTCTCATGTAAGGGACCATACAGTTTTGTATCTCCCACCTTAAAGTCTATGGTTTGCCATTGCTCCACATCCAGTCTGACATTTGCTATTTTCATTCTGGCTCTTTTTAGCTATGTCATTGGCTATGCTCACGGAGCTGTTATTCAAGTGAGCTGGATGTGTGCCAGCCCCAGGACTTCAGCGAGCGATGTCTCGGTGCAGTTTTAAGTCAGCGTCCCTCAAGTTGTGCTCATCAGTCCACTCAGCCCATCAGTTGTTACAGAAAGACAGAAAGACAAGGAGCTCAAGTCCAAGATCTAAAATGCTATCCGAGGATGAATACTTCACTTTATACAATGTTCTACCTGTGGAGAAAGATGATGGAAGCCATTTTATAAACAATTTTACAAATGTTTTAAAAGATTTTATTTATTTTTATTCCAAGTGTACCAATGCTTGACTTTGCATATGTGTCGTGTCCCAACACATATGTGCAGTACCTAAGCCAGCTAGATGATGATGTTGAAACCCCTTGAACTGCAATCATAGGCAGCTGTGAAGCACCAAGTGGCTGCTGGAAACTGCTCCTGGATCCTCTGTAAAAAGAGCAAATGCTTTTGAACACTGAGCCATCTCCAACCCGTGAGCCAAATTTTGAATTTAAACAAGGAAAAGCATCTCAAAGCAGGAAAAGAGTCCTGCCACGTAATTCTGCCATTGTGTATCTTGGGAAGATTTCTACCCACACATGCATAGACAATGCAAACACTCATAAGCCAAGCAGAAGAGACTGGAAGCGTGTTAACTAATCGTCCTTGAGGTGTTAAGGATATGTGCAGTTTAGTGGATCTTACCTTGGTTGCACAAGACCCTATTTACAAACTGGCCAATTAGTTTAGGGAGAGTTGGTGACATTTGTATTTCTCACAAGATTTCCAAGTGGCATTAACATTCAGCCCAAGACAGAAACTATTGATTATCTGTACTCTTGAATTCGGCCCATAGTTAAAGTACCATGTAAAGTACTTTAGAAGTTATAAGGATTTGGAGTTGTATTGTTAAGTACTCTGGGGATATAAAAGACAATACAATAAAGAACAGAAAGCAATGTGATTTATTATTATTTCTATTATCTGTAGATATTTGAAGAACACGTCCAAACCTTCTTGGTCCATACACACATGCAAAAGCAGTACATTTGGAAGACATGTAAATCATTGCATTCATTTGTTTTATTGTACAAAATAAACAGTGCCCTTTATTGAAATTTCTCAACAGGCAATCTGTATTAAAACCTTATAGAGAGCCATTTGAAAGTAACATAGCCTTGACCCAGAATGATGGAATTTCAGAGTCTGAATCTAAGGAATGTGGGAATATGGATGTTTTAATTACCACTCACAGAATTCTAATGCTTAAAACATTTGCAAACAGAATATCAGATGGCCGAGAAGCACCTTACAAAATGTTCAACTTCCTTAGTCAGGGAAATGCAAATCAAAACAACCCTGAGACTCCACCTCACACCAATGAGAATGGCTAAGATCACATACTTAGGTGACAGTAGATGCTGGTGAAAATGTGGAGAAAGAGGAACACTCCTCTATTGTTGGTGGGATTGCATGCTGGTACAACCACTCTGGAAAGCAGTCTGGACATAGTACTGAAAACTGGACATAGTACTACTTGAGGACCCAGCTAAACCGCTCCTGGCATATACCCAAAAAGATGTTCCAACATAAAACAAGGACACATGCTCCAGTATGTTCATAGCAGCCTTATTTTTAATAGCCAGAAGCTGGAAAGATCTTAGATGTCCTTCAACAGAGGAATGGACACAGAAAATGTGTTACATCTACACAATGGAGTACTACTCAGCTATTAAGCATAATGAATTCATGAAATTCTTAGGGAAATGGATGGAACTAGAAATATCATCCTCAGTGAAGTAACCCCATCACAAAAGAGATCACATGGTATGCTCTCACTGATAAGTGGATATTAGCCCAAAAGCTCAGATTACCTAAGATACAATTCACAGACCACATGAAGCTCAAGAAGAAGGACAACTAAAGCATGGATGCTTCAGCCCTCTTAGAAGGGGGAACAAAATACTCAAGGGAGGAAATACAGAGACAAAGTTTCAAACAGAGACTGAAGGAAAGGCCATCCAGAGACTGCCCCACCTGGGGATCCATCCCATATACAGACACCAAACCCAGACACCATTGTGGATGCCAAGAAGTGCATGCTGACAGAAACCTGATATAGCTGTCTCCTGAGAAGCTCTGTTAGAGCCTGACAAATACAGAGGTGGATGCTCACAGCCAACCATTGGACTGAGAATGTCAGTCCCCAGTGGAGGAGTTAGAGAAAGGACTGAGGTAGCTGAAGGGATTTGCAACCCATAGGAAAAACAACAATATCAATTAGCCAGACCCCCCCCTCACCCCCAGAGCTCCCAGGGACTAAATCACCAACCAAAGAGTTGAGGGACCCATAGCAGAGGATGGTCTTGTGGTACATTAATGGGAGGAGATGCCCTTAGTCCTGGGAAGGCTCAATGCCCCAGTGAAGAGGAATGCCAGGGTGGAGAGGTGGGAAGGAGTGCGTGATTGGGTGGGGAGCACCCTCATAGAAGAAGGGGGAGGGATCTGGGATAGGGGGTTTCCTGAAGAGAAACTGGGAAAGGGGATAACATTTGAAATGTAAATAAATAAGTATCTAGTAAAAAGATATAAAAAATTTACAAACCACTATGTAATTATTTCCCCCCTTCTGAGGATAGTGTCCTCCTATACGACATGAAGAACAGGGGGTTATTATGTACAAATATTGAAATTCACACCTATATAAAACTTAAAAGATTTATAAGTGGTAGATATTTAAATTCAATATGTAGCATCAGAAAGAAAGGGAGAGCAAAAGAAAATGGAAACAATGTAAACCATAGCAATTCCAAAGCCTAGGAAACTGTCAACAGCACAGGAAGACCGCAGAATGGGCAAAAAGCTTTGCCAGCTACACTTCGGTAGGAATCCAATGCTCAGAGTTCACAAAGAGCATCAAAAATTAAACACTAAAATCTAATCTAAAAGTATCAATCAACCAATGAGCTACTGAAGTGACAATTCTCAAAAGAAAAAAAAATCCAAATGGACAATAAAACATATTTAACGTCCATTGCATCAGGAAAATGCAAATTAAGTATACCTTAAGACTTCCACTTCACCCCAATCAGAATTAGTAGCATCAATAAATATGACAATAAGTGCTGTTAGGGTTATGGGGAAAGAGAAAGCATTACTTGCTGCTGATGAGACTGTAAACTAGTGCTCCTATTAATGACATCAGTGGCAGAAAGCTCCTCAAAAACTTTAAAATAGCCCAGTCTCACCCTCAGCTCTGCAGCAGAACACAGGTAGCAGCCTTCCCTGAGTCCTCAGCTCCCATCTTCTTTGGATCTCACAAATGTTCCTGCTTTAACCTCCCCCCCCCCCCATACTCGTTACTTTATCCCAGCACCCAACTCTGGTAGGCACCCTCAGCTAAACCACAGGCCAAGCCTGCCAAAAAAACCCAGGTGGGCTCCCTGCAGATCTCTTCTCTCTCTGTTTCCCCAGGTGCAATCCTCCAGCCTCAGCCTCAGCTCTACAGGAGAACATCTGTGGCAGCCTTCCTTGCACCCTGTTCCCATCTTCTGTAGATCTCACAGATCTTCCCTCTTTTAACCTTCCTCCCCTGACTAGTTGCCTTGTCTCAACCCATGAACCCAAGCAGGCATCCCTACTAACCCAAGGGCCATTCCTGCCAAGGCAACAAGCAGGCCGAAGGCAAACCCACACCTCTCTTTCTGCTCGTCCAGCTCCAATCATCTATTCTTATCCCCAGCTAGCTCTGTGGCAGAAACCCCACCGCAGTCTCCCTTTCCTCTCTGTCCCCATCCCCAGTGAATCCCAAAGAACTCCTTCAGCCTTCCTTCCTTCCCCCACTTCATCCAGACTCAAACACCAGGTGGCATTCTCTGTGAACACACCAGCCGAGCAGGCCAGGGGAATGGGTAACCCAACTGAAGACTTCCACCACTGCCTCCTCTAGATCAAACCCCCAAGTCTCACTCCACCTCTATAGACAAACCTCTGGGGTAACCACTCCATCAATGTCTCCTCCACTCCAAGCAGATCCCAGTTGAACACTCTACTCTTTGTCCATCTGTGAACTCCTTCAGACATCTAATCTATCCTCTTTCCTAAGCATCAGCTTGTAATACCCAGAAAGACATTTTATATAGAATACCCAGTACCCATAACTATGAAGTCCAAAGAAAAGTCCTACCAGGCAATATATGGGCATCACACTCTCCAGAAATCCACAGAGCAAACAACAATAACAACAACAACAACAACAAAAACAAATAAGCAAAAACACCACCCAGTGAAGACAAATACAGAAATCAGCACTTACCTATAATGATCTCAATGCCAGATACCTAGATGCTAGTATAAAAACACAATCAATAACAGGCAATATTCCTACCCTAGAGGCCAGCTTTTCTACCACATTGGGCTATGAATATTCCAAAATAGCAAAGCATAAGAAAAAGACTTCAAAATAGACTACAAATATGATAGAGGTCCTTAAAGAGGAAATAAATAAGTCCCTTAAAGAAATTCAGGAACACACAAAAGCAAAGAAGAAGAAGAAGGAGGAGGAGGAGGAGGACAAGGATGAGGAGGAGGATGAGGAGGAGGAGGAGAAGGGGAGGGGGAGGGAGATGAGGGGGGAAGAAAACAAATGGAGGGAATTCTGGAAATAAAAAATTTAAAAATTAGAACAGTAACTACAGAGGCAAGCTTCACCAATAGAATATAAGAGATGAAAGAAAGAATCTTGGGTGCTGAAGATACAATAGAAGAAATGGACACATTGATCAATGAAAGTATTAACTCTAAAAACTCCTGACACCAAACATCCAGGATATATGGGACACTTTGAAAAGATAGAACCCAAGAATAATAATATAGAGGAAGGAGAAGAAACCCAGCTACTAGACCCAGAAAATGTTTGCAACAAAATCATAGAAGAAAATTTTGCCTATAAAGGTGTAAGAATCATACAGAACACTGAATAAATTATATAAGAACACAAAGTCACCTCAGAATATATTAATCAAAATGCTAAGCATACAGAATAAAGGAAGAATATTACAAGCCACAAGGGAAATAAAACCAAGTAAGATATAAAGGCAAACCTACAAGAATTGCACCTGGCTTCTCAATGGAGCCTTTAAAACCCAGAAAGGTATGGAAAGATGTGCTGCAGACTCTAAGAGACCATAGATGCCAGTCCAATCTACTATACCCAGCAAAACTTTCGATCACCATAGGTGAAAAATAGGATAATCCATGATAAAAACAAGCTTAAACAATATTTATCTACAAGTCTAAGTCCATAGAAGAAGCAACAAAAAACCTCCAACCTAAAGAGGTTAACTATACCCATGATAACATAGAGAATAAATTATCTCACAATATTAGAAGAATGGAAAGACAAACACATAAAACACACACCATCACCCCCTCCACCACCACCAAAAAAACAACAAAATAACAGAAATCAACAACCCTTGATCATTGATATATTTGAACATCAATGGTCTCAATTCTCCAATAAAAAGACACAGACTCAAAGAAAGGATATGAAAAGCCAGGATCCATTCTTCTGCTACATTCAAAAAACACACATAGACCTTAAGGGGTAAAGGAATGGGAAAAGATAATCCAAGAAAAGGGACTAAGATGATTTTCTCAGAAAACTAACTCTTTGTTTCATTGATTCTTTGTACTGTTCTCTTTGTTTCTATCCTATTTACTGGAATAAAGATATTTTTAAAGAAAAATCTTAGTTTCATTTGCTTAGAATATCTTTATTCTAATAAATGGCACCCTGATATAGCCATTTTAATATCTAACAAAATAGACTTCAAGCCAAAGCTAGTCAAAAGATATAGAAAATTATTCTTCATACTCATCAAACAAAAATATCCATCAAGATGACATTTCAATTAACATCTATGCTCCAAACAAGAAAGCACCCAAAGTTGTAAAATAAATACTACTGAAGTTTAAATCACATATTAACCCTCACATACTGATAATGGGAGACTTCAATATTCAACTCTTACCAACGGACAGGTCATCCAGACAAAAACTAAAAAGAGACATGCTAAAAAATATTATAAGCCAAATGGACCTAACAGATATTTACAGAACATGTCACTCAAACACCAATGAATATACCTTCTTCATGAACTTTCTCCAAAATAGAGCACAGACTCAGTCATAAAGTCTGTCTCAACAGATAATTGAAGATTGAAAATAACCCTCTGTATCCTATCAGTCTGTGAGGGACTAAAACTAGGTATAAACAGCAGTATGAAGAGAAAGCCTACAAACTTATGGAAACCAAACAACTCTCTATCAAATGGTAACTGAGTCAAGGCAGAAATAAAGAAATTAAAGGGGGCTGGGGATTTAGCTCAGTGGTAGAGCGCTTGCCTAGGAAGCGCAAGGCCCTGGGTTCGGTCCCCAGCTCTGAAAAAAAGAAAAAAAAGGAAATTAAAGACCTATTGGACTGCAATGAAAATAAATACACAGCATGCCCAAACTTACAAGACACAGTGAAAGTGGCTATAATAGGCAAGTGCAGAGGACTAAGCTCCTACATTTAAAAATAAATGGAGAGATCTCATACTAGGACTTAACAGCTCACATGAAAGCTCTAGAATAATAAGAATTATTATTCCAAGAGGAATAGACAGCAGGAAATAAAGGACTGAAATAAATAAAATAGAAAAAACAGAGAGGACAATACAAAGAATCAAAGAGTTGGTTCTTTGAGAAAATCAACAAGATACACAAACCCTTAGCCAAAGTAATTGAAAAGCAGAGACAGAATATCTAAATTAACAAAATCAGAAAATGACAAGGGGAACATAACAACAGACATGGAAGAAATCCAGAGAATCATAGGTTTATACTTTTAGAACCTTGTACTCCACCTAATTGTTTCCAATGGAAAGAGATGGATAATTTTCTCAATAGCTATCATTTACCAAAGTTAAAATCAGGATCAGAGAAGACATTTGAATAGATCTGTCACTTCTGGTAAATAGAAGCAATCATTGAAAGTCTCCTAAACCAAAAAATACTCTTAGCTCAGTATTCTAACAAACGTTTGAAGAAAAGTTAACGCCAATGCTCCTCAAATTATTTTACAAGCTAGAAAGAGAAGAACAGTGCCCAATGTATTTCCTGAGGCCACGATTACCCTGCTGTCCAAATGCATAAAGTCCCAACAAAGAAAGAACATTACAGACCAATTTCCCTTATTAACCCAGATGTAAAAATACTCCATAAAATACTTACAAACTAAATTCAAGAACATATCCAAAAGACTATCTACCAGGATCAACTAGGCTTCATCCCAGAGAGGCAAGTATAGTTCAACATACAAAAAATCATAACTGTAATTTACCAGATAAGCAAACTGGAAGAAAATACATACACTATCATCTCATTAGATACAGAAAAAGCACTTGACAAAATTCAACAATTCTTCATAATAAAAGTCTTGGAGAGATTAGGGAACAGTAGATATACCTCAACAAAATAGAGGCAGT
Source organism: Rattus norvegicus (assembly GCF_021556685.1). Lineage (NCBI taxonomy): Eukaryota > Metazoa > Chordata > Mammalia > Rodentia > Muridae > Rattus > Rattus norvegicus. Next base: position 52,739,851 of record NC_141546.1, read on the forward strand.
TCATAGCAAGTTTATAACCAGTATCAAGTTAAATAGAGAGAACTCAAAGCAATCTCACTTAAATTAGGAACAATAAAAGATGGACCACTCTTTCCACACCAATTTAATATAGTTTGAAGTTTTAGGCAGAGCAATAAGACAATTGAAGGAGACCAAGGGGATACTATTTGGAAAGGAAGAAATCAAAGTATCTTTATTTGCAGATGATATAATAGTATACATAAGTGTCCCTAAAAAATTCACCAGGAAATCCCTGTAACTGATAAGCACTGTCAGCAAAGTAGTTGTATATAATATCGATGCAAAAGAGGAAGAAGAAGAGGAGGAGAAGGAGAAGGAGAAGGAGAAGAAGGAGGAGGAGGAGGAGGAGGAGAAGGAGAAGAAGAAGGAGGAGGAGGAGGAGGAGGAGGAGGAGAAGGAGAAGGAGAAGGAGAAGGAGGAGAAGGAGAAGAAGAAGAAGAAGAAGAAGAAGAAGAAGAAGAAGAAGAAGAAGAAGAAGAAGAAGAAGAAGAAGAAGAAGAAGAAGAAGAAGAAGAAGAAGAAGAAGAAGAAGAAGCCCTCCCATATGCAAATGACTAAGAAAGCAGTCAGGGAAAGAGCACCTTTCACAATAGTCTGAAATAATTCAGAATATCTTGGGGTACTGTAACCAAGCAAGTGAAAGACTTATATGATTAAAAATTTCAAGTCGCTGAAGAAAGAAACTGAAGATCTCAAAAGATGGAAAGCTCTCCCCTGCTCATAGATTCATATGATTAACATAGTAAAAATGGCCATCCTACCAAAGGAATCTACAGATACAACACAATCCTCATCAAAATTCCAAGACAATTCTTCACAGACATTGAAAGAATAATTCTCAACTTCATAGGGAAAACAAAAAAACACAAGATAGTTAAAACAATCCTGAGCAATTTTTAAAAATGCTGGAGGTCTGACCATTCCTGAATTCAAATTGAACTACACAGCAATAGCACTAAAACATATGGTATAGGCATAAGAACAGACACATCAATCGGTGGAAGTCAATTGAAGACCCAGACATAAATATATCTACACATAAGGACACCTGATTTTTGATAAAGAAGTCAAAAATACACATTGGAAAAAAGAAAATATCTTCAATTAGTGGTACTAGTCAAACTGGATGTCTATATGTATGCAAATAGGTTCACTCTTACTACCTTGCACAAAATTCAAATCTAAGTGAATCAAAAACCTCAATATAAAACCAGATACACTGAACTTGAGAGAAGAGAAAGTGGAGAAGAGTCTTGAATGCACTGGCACAGGAAACAAGTTTTTGGGACAGAACACTGATTGCTCAGGCAGTAAGATCAACGATTTAAAAATAAAACCACTTGAAAAGCTTCTGTAAGGCAAAGTGGCATGCTACAGAATGGGAAAAGATTTTTGTCAATTCTACATTCAATGGAAGGCTAATGTTCAAAATATATAAAGAACTTAAGAAACTAGATATCAAAAAAAACAAATGTTCCAATTTAAAAATGGGGCGCAGATCCAAACAAAGAATTCTCCACAGAGGAATCTTAACTGGGCCAGAAATGTGTAAAGAAGCATCCTTATCCATTGGGAAAATGCAAATTAAAACTACTTTGAGATTCCGCCTTACACCTGTCAGAATAGCTAAGATCAACAACACAAGTGACAGTTCTTCCTGGCAAGGATGTGGTGCAATGCATTCACTCCCATTGCTGGTGGGAGTGTCAACTTGTAGAGCCACTATGGAAATCAATATGGAGATTCCTCAGAAAGTTTGGAACTGATCTACCTCAAGATCCAGCTATACCACTCTTGGGCATGTACCCAAAAGACACTCCATTGCACCTTGAGGACACTTGCTCAACCATATTCACTATACTCTATTCATAATAGCCAGAAAATGGAAACAATGTAGGTGTCCCTCAACAGAACATGGATGAAGAACATGTTGTATATTTACACAATGTAGTAATATTCAGATGTTAACAAAAACATCATGAAATTGTCTGACCAATGGATGGAAAAAATCATCCTGAGTAAGGTGGCCCAGATCCAGGAAGACCAATCTAGTATGGATGCACTTGTATGCGAATATTAGCCATTAAATAAATATAACCAAGCTATAATCCCAGAGCCATTAGGTATAAAGGAAGGGACTTAGATGCAGAAACACACGGATCTCCCTGGGAGGAGAAATGGGTTTACTGGGGATGGTACAGGGATACAAATGGTACAATACAAATGGAAGGGAAGATTGAGTTAAGGGAGACAGCTGGAAGTGAGGGGTATTTAAGAAATGGTAGGAAAGCCTAGGGAAGAAGAAACTCCCTAAAATATATGAAGTGAGGCTTCTTAATAATGGGGGAGATGGAGCTCTAAGTGATCATGTCTTATCGCCAAATACGTCTTCTAGTACCAGGACTGCATTATATTTGATTGAGATGTTGGCCAAGGGTGTCCCAAGGAAACAACCCATGTTTCCTAAGCATTCCTAAGACAATGGGATGCTCTGAGCAAACTAAACATGGGGCCCTATTGTTGAGGGCAACATCCATACTCCTCATTAAACATGGAGACTTTGAGCTGGTGCCTACATGGACCCTTCACCCCGTACCTAACAAACAGTAAAGCCCCATTCCTGAAGACAATGCCTACATGACTCAGTGAACATGGAAGGTCTAAGTGGTGCCTCCAACCTTATTTTCTGGGGTATTTGGTGCAGGAAGGTACTCTGCAAGCTACCAAAAGAGAAACATATCCAGCAGCCCAGACACAAAACCTTTGACCTATAATCTCTCCTGTCTGTGAGATACACTAGAGCAGTGATGGGATATAATTTGTGGAAGCACCTAACCAATGTCTCCTCCAGGAGAAAGACTCCATACACAGCACTGCCAAGGTGACCAAGAACAGCATAGAGACCTATGGTAAAACCATACTCTACTTACCTAATATATATATATATTATATATTATATATAATATTGATATATATATATTATATATATCAATAAAATGACTCCTAATGATATTCTACTATACTTATAGATCAATGCCTTATTCAGTTATCATCAGAGAAGCTTCCTCCTGCAGTGGACTAGAAAAGATGCTGAGATCCACAGCCAGAGTTCTTGAATCAAATAGTTCTAAATGGGAAAGAAGAAAGGAAGGAAAGAAGGAAAGAAGAAAGGAAGGGAGGGAGGGAGGGAGGAAGGAAGGAAGGAAGGAAGGAAGGAAGGAAGGAAGGAAGGAAGGAAGGAAGGAAGGGAAGAAGGAAGGATGGATGGATTAAATTTGTCCACCTGCACAGTCTTCCATTCCCATCAGGGAAATGTAATCAAAAACCAAAATGTTCAACTGTCCAAAGGATGGGACTATTCCCCAAACATAAGGCAGACAAGTCCACTATTGTTTTAACCTAAAAATCAAGTGGTAGTTAAATATCTTTCCTCTGCCCATCTAGAAGCCATATGAAAAGGTTATCACACTGATTTCTAGCCATCCCAACAGCTACCAAAAGGATTGAGAAGCAGATCCTGAGTTCATCACTCACTGTGGAGACCAGCCTTAGAGACCAAAGAGTCATGAGCAGATTCCCAGTAGGCAGATGCTCTTGTGAGACCATCAAGAAATTCTAATGGACTCTGATCTGGATATTTTAATAGTCTCTGTTATGGATTCTCTTGGTTCCCTGCTTAGTATCTGTAATACTAACAGTGTTCTCCTCTCTTCCGCATATCACCCTCCAGTCACCAGTCAAGGACTTCCTCTTCTCTCAGCACCTGGTTATGCAAATTAACCACTGAAGCTCTGTTGACACTTTTTACATAGGCCCACTTGAAAAGTGTTTGACTGCTGTACCCAATGACCTCATCCAGCAGGGAAAATCCAGATTGGTTGTTGCCCTGGTCCCATAAGGGTAGCTCGTGTTTCCACTTCAGAGGGGAAGGAGGGTGAAAAGGATGGGAGGAAGGAATTGGCTGGACAGCTCAGAGTTAAATGACCTTAAAGAAAAGTAACTACTTCATTTCTTGGTCTAACAGTCACAAATCTCTCTGGGCTTCTTGGTGGCCACATCTTTATTAGATACCAGGTATGTCAAAGTGTTTGGGTACAAGATCTCTGATCTAGTTCCCAAATCACTCTAGGGCTACCATTTCAGGGGGAGAAAAAAACAAAAACAAAAACAAACTCCCATAAAACAAAACTCCTCTGGTCAACACAATGGAATGGAACCTTCACATTCCAGTTAGAACAGACCACTCACAAGGTCAAAGAATTACTGCTAAGAAAGTGGGCTTACCTTAAACCACACTTCAGCCCTCATTTATCGTAGCAATAATTTAGTGTATTAGAAACTTCAAACAGTGAAATATGCTGAACCTTGGAGGAGAAACTATAACTGCCACTTTATTAAATCAGCACACAATTCTAAACTACGTTCTAAATATTTGACTCCCCAACCCCTCCACCACCAATAAGTACAAGTCCTTACCACTCCTTAAAGAAACTTCTCTTGGCAAAAGACAGAGGCTACTACAGGAAAGCACAACTAATTAAAATAAAGGGTGGTGGAGGCCAGTCTCAATTGGTATATCTACAGCACAATTCCTGCACCTAAGACTCAGAGACCACTGAGGAAGAAGGGAGGGAAGAATTGTAGCAGCCAGAGGAATAAGAAGTGGGCTGTGAGATTGTGAATCCTAGGAAGGAAGCTATGTAAAGTCTCAGCAGCATGATTGTCTAAACATGAGATGAACAGGAAGAACAATAGACATGCCGGAGTGGACGGCCTCAACCTTACACAAAGAGCTATGATCAGCTAAGGAGTGCTGAGAGTGGGACAGATAGTTTTCTTCAGAGGAGAGCACATCACCAGGTCATCTGGTACCAACTCGTCAGTCATCCCTGAAAACATACATACACATAACATTTTACAGACTGATTAGGTTTCACTTGTGTATTTAAGAAAATATATGTGCATTATATATAAGTGGATACACATACATACACACACAGATAGACACACACGCAAACATACATCTATGCAGCAACAATTAATGAAAAAGAGGCCATGAAGAGGTATAGGAATGGGTTGGGAAAAGGAGCAGGAAGGGGAAAATGATGTAATTGTATTTTAATCTCAAAAAGTAAAAAAAAAAAAAAAGCATTTAAAAGCTAAAAAAATAAAGAAGACTTTCTTGCTGAGCTTCAAAGAAGTCTTGTTTTTTCCCAAATATCTCTCTCCTCTCTCTCTCCCTCTCTCTCTCTCTCTCTCTCTCTCTCTCTCTCTCCCCCTTCTCTCTCTCTCTCTCTCTCTCTCTCTCTCCCTCACCCCACCTCTCTCTCTCTCTCTCTCACACACACACACACAAAATCACACATTTTCCCATAGTTGAGTTGTACTATGTTGTTTAACTCATAGATATACAAAAAAGTTACTACTCAACAGGGAAATGCTACTTACAGCACATTGAAATATTACCTGACATGAGAATAAATTATTTTTAAAATCTGAAAGATGAAATCCCATAAGTGTTGGTGAGGAGATGTTGAAAAGGGCATCTGTGCATACTATTGTCAGGAATGCAAATTAGTGCAGTCTATTTGGAAAATAAGTTTCAAAAAAAAAAAAGAGGAAGAGAAGGAAGAGGAAAGAAAACAGGATGTGTAATAGAGAACTCTTGCCTTCACCTTGGCATGTCTTTCTCCAGACATCTCCTACCTCCATCTGATATTCATGCAAATGAACCCCTGATGCAATTTTGGAGTCTGTTAGATAGATGACCCCAGGGTCTACCTCAGCCGCCACACCCGACAGAGCCCTTGGCTTTCCAATTCTCTGTTGGAAAATCCTCAGAAGAAAGAACGATGGGAGCAGAAGGTCCAAACCACTGACAGCTCAGGGGAGGGACCCCAGAAGCAGCAATTTTAAAACACCCTTGGTTCTCAGGCAGGAGGGAGCCCTGGTCTCTTAGTTCCCCCTCATTGAGCACATCTGTCTAAAGGCTGTAAGTGAGGGGAGGGATGAGAACTCCATTCAGTCCAGAGACTGATGCCTTCTGATGGAACTAGATTTCTAAATTTGGTTGAAATTAGGAGAGGTGTGTGTGTGTGTGTGTGTGTGTGTGTGTGTGTGTGTGTGTGTGTGTGTGTATCCTAAATATAACACTACAAATATATTCTACAAATTTTCAGCCCATCTCATAAATTATTTGAGAGTTACCTCTCCAAGGTGGGAAATGACATAAAGAGGAAAAGCCTGTTTAGGAAAAATTAGCAATATCTGGTCAAAAGAATAGAATTCCAGTCAGGCTGGGTCAATGACTTGGATAAGGGATCACCCCTCAAGAAGGCAGGACTACCCTAGAAGTTAGGGTCACCTTAAACCATGCTAAGGAGACAGGCGGAATAATTATCCCTTCAATGAGATGATGTAATGTTCTTTTATTTCCCAGAATTCCTGAACCTTAATGAAGTAGCTTCCAGGGCCAGAGACATAAAACTTTACAAGTCAGCTCATTTGTCTGGATTACCCAGAAAGGTGTAACTTTTTCCTTTTCTTTTTCTATCTCTGTTCTAACACTTTTTCCCACCACTTCAGGTTTCCTTACTTCTCTAAAGCAGGGCCCATCACCACGAACTTGCCTGCCACCATGTGGCTGACCTTAGTGTCAGCTTGACCCAAACAACATTCGTACTACTCCAGGCAGGTGCCAAGACACAGTTTACCTCTCTGAAGTTTTCTGAGAAACTCTAACAAAATTGTCCTTGAGCTGCAGTATGTGTGTGTGTGGGGAGGGGGATAAAAACATAGCTACCTAACATACGACCCAGCAACACCAAATCTAGGTCAACTTCCAACACCATCAGATAGCAGAAAAAGTATTTGCTTCCTCTTGTTCAAGCAACACTACCTACAGCAGACAAGGTGTGAGAAAAACCTAAGTGCCCATCTGAAGCGGAAACTTCTGGTCTCTGGAAAGTTAGTTATGTCAAACGTTGTTTTTCTGGGGCACACAGGTAAAAGGATGTCTTGCTAAAGCAAACATGTGAAAGGATGTTTTCCTGGAGCAGACCCAAGTGAAAGGGTGTTTTGATATAGCAAACACATGAAAGGACACTTGTTGAGGGAGTATAACTATGACCCCACAGGCAGTGGGTAACGGGCACTGAGAATTGGTTTGGTTTGCTTCCCTTTGCTATTCTTGGCTAAACACACACACATGTCAGTTGCCTTGCATAGCGCTGTAGAGCTCATCTTAGAGTAATGCTACCATTGAGAGAAACGTGCCTGAGAACAGCCCTATGTGTTTCCTGTGGCAGCTCGTTCCCTCTGAGGTCTCACCTAGGCCAATTGGCAAGCTTGGAGGTTTCTTCAGGATTGAACTACAGCTGTTGGTTCCTGCCTGGTGTCCTGTCTGCTTACTGAAAGGACTGCAGTTGCTGAGCTGTATTAGGTGCTTGCTACAGGACTGAACTGCTGCCAAAGAAGATCAAGCTCACCCAGACAAAAATATTGCTGAACAGGTCCACTTCCTCCATATCCTACTAACTTTTCCCTTCCATTACCATCTGCTGGGTGGTGGGCTGGAGGAGAGGTTGTTGAACCCTTATTAGAAGTAGATTGCAAAGAATTTATGCCTAAACCTGTTTACAAAGGAATGGAGAAAATATGGAGTATGCACCCAACAGGATATTATCTACCATAAAAGGTAAAGGAGTTCTGGCCTTTGTTTCGATGTGGATAAAGCTGGAGGACATAGCTTGTGGAATTTAGGTAACAACTAACATGAAAAAGGTACGAGGTGTTTTATCAGGAGACAGAAGAGGAAGATGTTGGTCACAGGTTACAAAGATTCATTAGAGAAATAAATTCTGCTGATCTACCATACAACAGGTTAACTATCATTAGTAACAATGCATTGTATATTAAAAAATGCTGAAATGTAAGTATGCAAGATGATAATATGCTAATTATTCTGAGTTGACCACTCCGCAATTAAGACATATATGAAAATACCATGTTTATGGCATTACATTCATTGTTTATGAATTTAAATTTAAAGCACTCGGTTGTTTAGATCCCAGCTACTTGATAAGCTGAACTTAGAGAGATGAGGTTCTCCCTTTGTTTTTATCCATCTCCGAAGACTTCTACTTAAAATTACTAAGATACTAAACACACAGCCAACTGAGAAAGTCCCTCCTGCTACGTGGGCCGAGCATCTTGGAGCCCCTTTAGGAACTGGTGTTCTAAACTATCTGAGACTTTAGATGCTTGACTTTGTTTCGTCCTGATTCAAATCTGTTTATCCAGTAAACAGTTATTAAATATTTACTGCCTGTTACAAAGTTTCCAGACACACACACAGTAATGAATGCCACACAGCGTTCCTTCCACGTGTGTTTTTATATTCCCCTACACAGATACACTTTGTACAGAATGGACTGTTTTTTTCTGATAGCTTCCTTCTTGGTAACATGCTTACGAATGCTCTTTTCCCAAATAAACACGAACATTGCCACTTTACCGTTTTCTACTTCTAAAAACTTGCAGGTTTAGCAACAATTCAAGAAAACTTCCTGTGTGCATTACACCGTTTGAAACTGTCAGCACAATGGCTTTAGACCCAGTAGCAAATTTTAGTAATTCTTCTTATTAAGCTATTTACTTTACATCCTAATCACAGCTCCCCCACCTCCTCCAAAACCCTCCTCTCACCTCACCTCTCCCTCATCCACCCTTCCTCTGCTTCTCTTCAGAAAAGGGGAGACATCTCGTGAATATCAACCAGACTTGGCATATCAAGTTGCAGTAAGACTAGGACATCTTCTTCTATTGGGGCTAGACAAGTTAGAGGAAAGGAATCCAAAGACAGGCATTGTAGTCAGAGACAGCCCCTGCTTTCGCTTTAGTAGTCCCACATGAAGACCCAGCTACAGATCTCTTACATAGGTGCAGAGGGACTATGTCTGTCCTGTGCATGCTCTCTGGTTGGCAGTTCAGTCGCCATGAGCCCCTGTTGGCCCAGGTTAGTTGATTCTGTAGGTTTTCTTATGGTGTCTGTTATCCCTCAGGCTCCTTCAATCTGTCTTCTGATGACAGTTATGCCAGGCTCCTGTCCATAAGTATAGCAGAATATTGTTAATATTGTCAGGGGTGGGTTCCCTCTCATGGCATAGTTCTCAAGCTGTGAAAGTCATTGGCTCACTCTTCCCTCAAATCCTGCTCTATCTTTTATCCCTGCACATCTTCTAGATAGGAAAAATTGTGATTTTAAGATTTCATGGCTGGGAAGAAGACTTTAGAGAAAAATAACAACAAAGAAACAAAGGCTTCATCTACCAATTCAGTCCATCAAATAATTAGATCTAAACAATTCAGTATTTTAATTTTCAATTCAGAAATAATAATAGTGTATACACTGAAATAAGTGTGGTGCATGATATATGGAGAACGGATCAGACTAAGTTAGCATTTTTATCACACTGCAAACCTATTTTAGCACGTTTGAATGAGGGAGGGAAGGCTCACCAACAGATCCATTCTCCTTCAATGACAGTTCATATTTTAGAACAATCCCATTAACCACCAAGAAACAAGGAAGCCCATCTTAAATTTCTGAAGCAGCTTTCACACCCCAAGATAAAGACAGGCAGGAAAAAGGAAAGCCTTAGCAGGTATTTCTTCTCCTTTTCTTTCTTTCAGTCAGTCAACAAGCACCTCAATTCACTAACGAAAACCGAATACAAGAAAATTCTGAAGTAATTATTAAGATGATAATTTCATATTTTACCGCACAGCCAGAGATAATATACCATAGTCAACGCATGACCAAGGGTGGCTGAACCATTTGGGGCCTTTAAATATGTCAAAGTTTCTAGCTACAAGTTCTGCATCACCCTTGTGATTTGCTTTTCAATGAGACGGATTTGGTGTTAGGGGGAAACAAAAATATTCTCCTTGATTTTTTTTCCCACTAATTTTTAACTAGACATTGGCTCCTCCAAAGAAGGGGTGGGGGGCAAGAAAAGAGAAGAGAGGAAGGGGAGCAGAAAAGAGAAGCAGATGAAATGGCAGAGGAACTCTGTATCTCAATCAAGTTGAAAGCTGAATTTGATTTACAGATGTACAGGATGCCAATCCATGAGTCGTGTGTGTGTGCGCGCGCGTGTGTGCGCGCGCGCGCACACACACACACACACACACACACACACACACACACACACACACACACACACACACACGACTGTCTTGCCTGCTTCCCAAGGAAGTGAAGTGCTTAGAACAGAAAGCATTTTAAGAGCACATTGTCTACAGAGTCCTTACAAGCATCTCAATAAGAAGAGTTTAAACGATAAGGTTTGCACTATACAATTGAGGAAGAAAAGTTAAATAAAGTTCTTAAAACTTTTAAGGGTCATGCTAACATAATTATTGAGCATTAAGGGTCCCTTCAAAAGAAAAATTATAATTTGATTGTTGTTCTATAACTTTAATAAATTTGAAGCCAAAATCATAATTCCCAGAGTCTAGAAGCCTCCTGTGCTCTTTTGTGTTCATGTAAACTCTGTATTTGACTGACACCTTGAAACACAGGCAGCCTCTCTAAGAACGTATACTAAAAACATACTGTAAATAAGTAGGTAACCTACTAAGGTTTTTCTTTTGATATTTTCTAGACTTACAGTTAATAAAAATGGTTACAGGAGCAAATGCTAGTTTAGTTCTTAGCAACATTGGCTATGATATGTTCTGGTTTTAACTAAGGTATCTTTGTCCTAAATCCATCCATCCAAATGACAGCATCATGGTGGGGTGGGGTCATGGTGGGGTGGTGGGGCTCGTTGCACTTGCTCCCCTGAGGCAGGAGGCAATACAGTTTATTAACTAGGAAGACAACACATCTACAGGAATGTTTCACCGGTCAGTCAGCTGGCAGTCACCACTGTCACTGAGTCGTGGATTATAACCAGGTCAGAGAAAGAGTTTACAAGTCATCAGAGGGTAATTTGAGCAATGTGCTTCATCATGGTAAGGCAGAAATAGCATTGCTACACGTTTATTGCCAAAATGGCACTCTGCATCATAGATTTGATAAGCTTGTGAATTTCAGAGAAACAACTGAGATCTATTTCTCGATTCATAACCCATAAATCTGGAGTCATAAATCAAGTTTCAGTTACACATGAGAGTATTAACATGTATATAGTATAAAGTTCAGAACATATTCTTCCGTGGCCATACCTGTCATATACTCTATGCTAGCCAATTTTTTTCTCTCAGTTATGATAAAATAGCATAATTAAGTGGATTATCTATAGTCCTACATATAGCAGTTACAAGATTATTAGAAAACTATAGGAAACTATGACAGAGATAGCATGGGGCAGAGAGGTATAAAACAGAGGCTTTTGAAGATATGATAGAGTTGGCTATGTCTTCCACAAGACAAATGAGTACTGCTAAGGGATGGAGGCAAGAGCAGGAGTCAGATGCCCATGAACAATGAACAAGAGGCCACGGTAAGAACAATGGATAAGACTAGGAGGAGAAGGAAGAGGAAGAAAGGGAGGAAGAGGAGGAAGAAGAGAAAGATAAAGAGGATGAGGAGGAGGAAGATGAAGAGGAGGAGGAAGATAAGAGGAGGAGGAAGATGAAGAAGGGGAGGAAGAGGAGGAAGAAGAGGGAGCAAAGGAGGAGAAGGAGGAGGAAAAAATGAGGTCACAGGAGACAATAATGGTATATCAGTAAGGCCCTTGGAAGGCCTCTGACTTTACTCTGAGTCATCTGTGAAGTCTAGGCATGACTCTAAGTAGAGACATGATAGGATTTTTCCTACAGCTTGAAATGCTCTCACCAGCTGTTGAGTTTAACTCTTCTGCGACATGGACAAGGTATTAAGCAGCAAGGTCAACTGGGAAGTGATTGCTGTAATTTAGGGATGACTGCAATAGTTAGAATGTTGTGGAGGCAATGGCACAGCCACTGAGAGAGACTCATTTTCTGTATGATATAGTACTTTGAAAACAGAACCAAACAAATTCCTAATGAATCGAATTCAAGATGTTTAAAAACAAACGTATCAATGTGGTATCAATGCAATCATTTCATCATATTCTCAATATTGTTCTACCAACGTATAAGCGCTTGTCCCATTGAATCACACATCTGGGAAAGAAACCAATGTCATGACTCACTCCTTCCCAATGTGAGAGACACACTCCAAGGCTCATTTTCCTTGCAACTACAACATAGATATGTGACCTACTTTCTGGGGATCAGACTCACCTCCTCAAATCTCACCAACTGGTGATAAGCTGAGGTGATCTGCCAGGCAGGTGGGAGAGAGTGGGCCTGACAGTTCCCTAGTGTCATCAGATGTGGTTCCTGGCACAGATGTGGAGTCAGTTGGGGAGCAGAAGCCCTTTGCTCCAGTGCTCAGGACACAGCATCAAGAATTTTTAATCAGACCTGTTCTGCAACATGCCTTTGGATATGTCTCTTAGGAACAGGATTCAGTGCCCCCCACATATTTAGAATTCCCAAGACTAAAATCTTATCATTAGCTTTCCAGTATAATTTTACCCATCTCCTTTCTGCTTCTTAAAGTCAAACTTATCTTCCATGGCTTGCATATATTATCCTTGATGGGTGCTGGCAGCTAGAAACAGTATCTGCATCTTGCCTAATGCACTTTGTGTTGCTGCATCCTGGCTGACTCATCAGGAATACACATTTGTCCCTCACCGCTCTGCAAAGGGAGAAACCATTAAAGTACCAGTAAGTTGGCCTCAGGTTCAAGGTCTGGTGTACACTCCAGAGATGAAGAACTTTGTACAGAAGGCAAGGAGCCTACTCCCCAAAGTCCCTTTAATAGTGATATTAATCATTCATGAAGCCAGAGCCTTCACCATGTAGGCACCCTCAAAAACTCCAAGTTGCTGCCCTAGGAACTAGATTTTACTTTGTTTGCCTTCTTTTTGGCTCTCACTATGTAACCCTAGCTAGTATATAACTCACTATGTAGACCAGGCTGACCTCAGATTCACAGAGATCCACCTGCCTCTGCCTCTAGAGCGCTGGGATTAAAGATGTGCACCACCACACCCAGCTTACATCTCTGACTTAGGAATCTTGGAGGACCAGTTGAGAACACAGCAGTATGCTTTCATTCCTTGTTTTGTCTGGTGGGAATGGTGACGAGCTTGTCTTACCATCAGTTTCACACACACACACACACACACACACACACACACACACACACACCATTGTACAATCAACTATCAAAACTTGAAGTTTTGGAGAATCAAGACTGATTTCCATCTAAGCTCAGGCTGCTGTGACAGAGAAATGGATGTCAAATGAGGAATTTCTTTTCACAGTTGTGAAGCCTGGGGGGATTTTGAGATCCCATTACCAGCATGGGCCAATTCTGAGAGGCATTATTTTTTTCAAATTGTAAAGTACAGACTTTCTGCATTCTGTATGGGCACTACTCCCATTTAGGAAGGCTCTACCCTCATGAGGTAATTGTTTCCAAAGGATTTTACCTCTAAACAAAACCACAAAATGACATTTATATTTGGATCCATAATCAGAACCAAGTCTTCTTTGTTTTATCTATAAATTAATTCCAGAGGGGGAAGATGCAAGCGTACTTTAACTATAATTTGTTATTTCAAAACAAATCAGTGTTACAAAACTGTCCTACATACCGCATGGACCTGGATTATCCAGAAGCTCCTTGGCGTCTTTTGTACTGTCAACTGTTTCTTTTATTATCTCCTGCATGTGCGCTTGCCCGAATGCCGTAGGCGTGGCAGAGTACAGCTTTCAGAAGTCACTTGTCTTCCTCCACACTGGCTTCTGGGGATTAACTCAGCCTTGGCACCAAGGACATTTCCTACTGAGCCATTGCACAGGCCCCAGTAAGTCCTAAAGATCACTTCAAGGACAGGACTATGGTCAGTTCCCAGACTTTGTTTTCCGAGGAACCCAGTCTCGTTGGCTGTGCCCAGGACTGACAGAGGACTGAGCCTACCTCTCCCTTACTCCTCATTTTCCTTCCAGTTTGGTACAGCCATTGACGCCTGCATTCCTTGCCCCTTTCTGATTTTGTTTAATATTCAAGAGTATGTACTAAAACACTTCTTAAGAAGGGAAATTAAAAAGCTTTTTTTTTTCTGAAAGCTAAAGGGCCTCCCTCACCTGTTTTGCTCTTTGTTTAATTTTAATTTTGGAGAAAGAATGTAAATTACAAATAATCTTCCTTTTCATTTTAAAGTCATTATTTAGTTATCTTTTAGCATCTGTTTTCTGATATCCTGCCATTCTTGTTCTTAAGAACATGACTCCTTGGTGTTTTGTTTTGTTTTGTTTTGTTTTGTTTTTTAACCCAAGTGATTTGATGTTTAAAATTTGCTTCAGAATAATACAGGATGTGTTGTGAGTTGTTAATGGGGTTAATGTGGACATAATATTCATGATAGATATATGCACACTCGTTATACAACTCTCAAATTATACTCAATGTTTGTATAGTAAACAAAAATGTACACATGTATGTCAATAGCATTTGCTATATTTTAACCAGATATTGATAACATAGAGACAATTTTAATACATTATGTGGATCTCAGTAGCTCATCCTAAGTTTCTTCCAATTGCAACAGACTTTCTAAATTCATCTCTTAAAATGCCAGCTGCGGTGTTCAGATGGGAATGGCTGCCATTGGTTTATTTATTTGGATATGTAATCCGCAGTTGGTGTAACTATTTGGGTAGAATAGGCACGGTCTTACTGGTGGAGGTATATCACTGGGAGGTAGACTTGGGAGTTCAAAAATCCATGATATTACAGTCCTAGAGTCACCCTCCTCTGCCCTTGTCCCCCATCTCTGTCTCTGTCTTTGTCTCTGTCTGTCTATCTGTCTCTCTCTCTCTCTCTCTCTCTCTCTGTGTGTGTGTGTATGTGTGTGTGTATGTGTGTGTGTGTGAATGCCTCCCTTTCTGTCTCTCTCCCTCTATTTCTTTCACCTCTTCTGACTCTGATTTTGTCTCTTTCGGTCCCCCTATATCTATCTAATCTATCTATCTATCTATCTATCTATCTATCTATCTATCTATCTATCTATCATCTATCTATCATCTATCTATTATCTATCTGTCTATCATCTATCTATCTATCATCTATCTATCCATCTATCTATCTATCTACCATCTATCTATCTATCATCTATCTATCCATCTATCTCTCTATCATCTATCTATCATCTATCTATTATCTATCTATCTATCTATCTACCATCTATCTATCATCTATCTATCATCTATCTATCTATCTATCTATCTATCTATCTATCTATCTATCTATCTATCTCTTTGCCCCTCTTACTTGAAGTTAAATTTATCAGCTCTTAGCTACTTCCCCAGCGTTAGGACTACCTGCTTATCTTTTTGTTGCGTGATGCCCGACATGGGTCATTGACTTACCATTGAACCTGTAAATCCCCAATAAACACTTTCATGGCTTTGGCCATGGCATTTTCTCCTGGAAACAGGAAAGGAACTCATCAGCTAATACAAAAAGAAAAAAGAAAAGAAGAATCCGTCAAAGATTTTGGTGGGAAGGTGTGTTTATTGTCTCCATTTTACAAATGAAGGAACCTGGGGAAAGAGACACTGTGTGACCAAATAAGCAAGAGGCAGAATTCCAGCGGGGCTGGGCTCTCTGCAGACAGTGATCCTGGTCACATCACTTCACATATGTATATGGTCGTGAAGCCAGGGTTACTTTAGATTTGTACAGGACGACTTGAGGGGAGAGACCAAAGGGTGTTTCCAAAATTGCAATGAGAAGAAGGCTAGAGACTAATGCCTGGAGAGACCATGGCGATAGCAAGAAATAACACTAACATATCAAAACGACCTCTAGCCTCATGCCACCACGTCCAGCAGATATTTTCCTGCGCTAACTTTCCTACTGGCACCTTCGTGCAACACTCACTGCTTGGCTGGCACAAGTCATCTCCCTCCTGGATTTTTGCTTCCTCTCTCACAGCTCCTTCTTAGCCTACTTTGAGGGCTCTTTCTCCATGACTCAGTCTCTAGAGGCAGCAGCTTTAGGCTGACTCGTTTCTGCAGCTGTGTTTCTCTGTATCCAGGACAGTAAATATAATTTTACACTGAATTCCAAGTATATTTCATTAGCTTTTATTCTTTTACCAGGCTCCAGAATTATTCATATCAGTGCCTATTCATATGCATTGGAAGCATCACAAGCCTGGAAGAGACTTCTAGAGGCTTCCTCGCCCTTCTCCCATGCCTTAATTATTGTCTTTCCTTTGCTTCCTTCCTCTAATCAGTCAGCCAGTACCATCAGTTAAACCTATTTCTAGAATTTACCCAGTCCTAATTACTGATATTTCCTCAGCCTACGCTCATTGCCTGTCACCCACTGAGGCCTCCTCATTAGTCCCTCTGATTGGCTGGTACTTCCTCGCAATCCACTTTTCACCCAGCACCGGGGACATTTGGAAAGGTGAGTCTCTGTATGGGGCTTCCCTACGCCCATACCTTCCAATGACTTACTTTCTCTTTTGGAATAAAGGAAAACTATTTTCATGACCACTAGGTACCTCACACTGCTAACAGTCTATGAGCTAAATTTAATGTTCTAAAGGATAACTCTAGATAGTTGTGAGGAAATAGATTGAAAGAGACCAAGGGTGGATAGGAGATGGGTAAGCAAGGAAAGCCTAGCAAATTCCAACGTACAGTGGCAAGCTGTAAAAGGACGCTGTAACTGGGTTGAGAAAATGGGCAGATATACTGTGTTTTAAAAACAAGCAGATGAACACCCAACCAAAGGACAAAAGTCAGTGACCCCTGTGGTTGAATCAGGGAAAGGTTGGAAGGAGTTGATGAGGAGGGTGACCCCATAGGAGGACCAGAACCTGGTCAACTAACCTGGACCCCCGAGATCTCTCAGACACTGAGCCACCAACCACACAGCATACACTAACTGTTCTGAGCCCCAGACACATATACAGCAGAGGACGGCCTGGTCTGGCCTCAGTGAGAGAAGACACACTTATCCCTGGAGAGACTTGAGGCTCCGAGGAGTGGGAAAACCTGGTAGGGTGGGGTGGGGGATATGGCGTGGGGTTAGTTAGGGGTAGGGTTGGGGAGGGGTGGAGTAGAGACGGGCAAGGAAGAATAGGATGAGGAACTGTCAGAGGATGCAATGGAAAGGGGATAATGACTGGATTGTAAATTGAAGGAGTTAGAGAAAGGAGCTGAAGGAGTTTGCAACCCCATAGGAAGAACAACAATATCAACCAAGCAGACCCCCCCACCCCCGCCCAGAGCTCCTGAAGACTAAACCAAAGAGTACACATGGAGTGACCCATGACTCCATCCACAAATGTAGCAGAGGATGGTCTTATCTGTCATTAGTGGTAGGGGAGGCCCTTTATCCTGTGAAGGCTCGATGCCCCAGCTAGGGGACTGCTGGGGCAGTGAGGGAGGAGTAGGTGGGTGGGTGGAGGGAGTACCCTCATAAAAGCAGGGGGATGGGGGATAGGATAGGGGATTTTTGGAGGGGAAACCAGGAAGGGGGATAACATTTGAAATGTAAAGAAATAAAATAACCAATCATTTTTTAAAAAATAAAAAGATAATTTTTAAAAAGCAGACACGGGGTTGGGGATTTAGCTCAGTGGTAGAGCGCTTGCCTAGCAAGCACAAGGCCCTGGGTTCGGTCCCCAGCTCTGAAAAAAAAAAAAAAAAGAAAAAGAAAAAAAAAGATGGTAAAAAGCAGACACAATTGAACCATCGAGAAAAGGAGCTCAGAAAAGATGAAAATTGTGGAACAAAATCTCATCCAGAGGCCATCATTGACCATCCTCTCTCTTGATTTTTTAAGGGGGAGCAGTATATATACATAAATAACAGCTTTGGCTTGTAGATTTGGATCTTAAAATGAGTAGCTCCATGTTGGTTTGATCTGCTTGGTTTAGTGCAACAACTCTATCCAAAATAATGATGATCCACAGTAAGTTTAACTAGAAATAGGGGTGTGTGTGTGTGTGTGTGTGTGTGTGTGTGTGTGTGTGTATCTGTGTGTCTCTGTGTGTATATGTATGTGTATGTGTGTATGTATGTGCATATGTGTGTATGTGTGTGTATGTGTGTATATGTGTGTGTATGTGTGTATATGGGTGATGTGTGTATATGTGTGTGTATGTGTGTATGTATGTATGTGTGTATGTGTGTGTATGTGTGTATATGTGTGTATATGTGTGTGTATGTGTGTATGTGTTGTGTATGTGTGTGTATGTGTGTATATGTGTGTATGTGTGTGAATGTGTGTGTATGTGTGTATATGTGTGTGTATGTGTGTATGTGTGTATGTGTTGTGTATGTGTGTGTATGTGTTGTGTATGTGTGTATGTGTGTGTATGTGTGTGTATGTGTGTGTATGTGTGTGAATGTGTGTGTATGTGTATGTGTGTGTATATGTGTGTATTGTGTATGTGTGTGTATATGTGTGTGTATGTGTGTGTATATGTGTGATGTGTGTGTATGTGTGTGTATGTGTGTATGTGTGTGTATATGTGTGATGTGTGTGTATGTGTGTGTATGTGTATGTGTGTATGTATGTGTGTATGTATGTGTGTATGTGTGTGTGTATGTGTGTATGTGTGTGTATGTGTGTATATGTGTGTATATGTGTGTGTATGTGTGTATGTATGTATGTGTTGTGTATGTGTGTGTATGTATGTATGTGTGTATGTGTGTGTATGTGTGTATATGTGTGTGTATGTGTGTGTATGTGTGTGTATGTGTGTGTATGTGTGTGTATGTGTGTGTATGTGTGTGTATGTGTGTGTGTGTGTGTGTGTGTGTGTGTGTGGTGTTCAGTAAAGGCAACACTATAGAAGAGTATTGCCAAGGAGAAGTTGAGTTAGGAGAATGCTGTATTAGGTAACACCAATATTTTGGAGTAAAGGTTGGTCTTCCGTTCACTTTCATGAGTTTCCACCTACCTAGAACATTCTAGTTGCTAATTTCAAGCTTTGCCTGTCTGGAAGAAGAAGGGAAGAAAAGCAAAAGCTTTGCTGATTGTCTTTATAAATAGCTTTTGGCATATTGTTGAAAGCTATGCTGTTAAACCCTTTCTGATACTGACACATATGTGCATCACTGAATACCCTGTTCCCACACTAATGTTTGTTTGTTTGTTGTTTGTTTGCTTTGTTCTATAGAATTTTTGTCAGATAAGAGGGATAAGTGGGGGTTTGGGATTTAGCTCAGTGGTAGAGCGCTTGCCTAGGAAGCGCAAGGCCCTGGGTTCGGTCCCCAGCTCCGAAAAAAAGAACCAAAAAAAAAAAAAGGAGGGATAAGTGACCAAGTAAAACTAGGTTGTACTTTAGGTAAATGAGTCTTTCATTTAGACTTCCCAGGATAGAGATAGCCCATACTACTGACAAGACAGGTGTAAAGTGGTCAGTACTCTATGTGTGAGGTGTGAGATTCCGCATCTGTAAAGGATAGAGCCTTTTTAGAAACTCTGTGACTATAACTATTCATGAAAAACCACAATGGCGCTTTTCTAAACTGAGGCAAATGGCTAAGTAACCCAAAAATCCTTCTAACTCTGATCAAAACACACCCAAAACCTTCCTAGTAGAAGAGAATCTTATTGATGATGCGTGTACTAACTATCTTTTAGAGGAATATTTTGTGCCTTTTTTTGTCCGTCGTAATTTAAGAATTACTGTATTTGATAAGTTTGAATGGATTAATACTTAATCACTCAACAGGCGATTGCATGAACTCCTCTCTACATATCTCAAAATTTAAATCAAGAAAAGAAAGTAAGAAAGGATGAGAGACCTTAACAAGACCATTCTGATATCAGCAAGTTGTAACTGTAGTCCAGGGCGGGAGAGCTAACTGAGCGGCATCTCTTCATTTGCACTGCATTCGTAGACAATGAATGCATCAGGGGGCTCGCAGACTGCTGTAACTACAGCTCCAGGACACCTGAAGCCTCCAGCCTGTGTGGGCATTAGCACTCACATGCATGTGTCCATACATAGACATACGACTAAAGTAATAAAATAACTCTTACATGACCAGTAGTTCAATCTAAAAATACAATCATCTTGAACAGAACATTTAAGCAAAGTGATGTTTGAAGGATAGCAGCACAATACTGTAAATAGATTAAAAAAAAAAGAGCTATCTTATTTTTGGCCCTCATTATATGGTGACTTTCTCTGGCTTGAGGCAAGCCACCTTTGACTGAGGATAGATGAAAGGTAAGAATAAACAGCAAACAAGCAGCCAAAAGCCTCATACTCAGGATTTTCATGCCAAAAGTAGGTCTTTGAAATCTGTGCCAGTTACAATAGATGGGAAATATGGATTTTCTGATTCAAGAGCAGAGTGATTAACGCCTTACAGATAATTATATCTTGTATGTACCTGTGTTTATATGCAACAGAAATTAAGAAGAGGTCATGAATTTGAGAGAAAGAGCAAGGACAGGGAGAGTTGAGAGAACAAGGAATGTAAATAATATAAATTTAACACTCATGTCTGATAATTTTTAAAGTTTTAAATAGAAAAAATTATATAAGAAAATTGTAAAGTGGAGAGTGATGTATTGCCCCCAAAACTGTAAACATCTTTCCTAAGTTAAGGGTAGAAGCCTGAAGATGGAGAAATAAGAGGGATGTGAGGAGGAGGTGGAGAGACAATGTGTTCCTTGGGTTCAGAGCACTATGTGGCCTTCTGGGATACAGTGGGGACCATCAGGAAGACCCATGTCCTCGAGCATAGTCTTGCTCCTACTTCCTTCTTGGCAATTTGAGGAGAGAACTTCTAAGTCTTTCACGATGATATTGGACAGAACCAATGGAGTGCAAATGCAGCATGGAAGGCCTGGAGTGAGGCTCTGAGATGGCCATGTACACATCCCATCAGGAACCATCCCCAAGCCTCTCCTCTCTAATCTCAATGCACGGAGAACTGGAGAACCACTAAAGAGTGCCAGCTGGAAAAGAGCGCTAGATGTGGATGAGGAGAGAAGGTCGTCATAAAGACTACATTGGCTGCATTAAAACTTCAGATAAAGAATTTTTAAAGCATAATCTTTGTATAGGAAATGCATATTAAAATATTACTTGGCTGTCTGGAGCATATATATTTTCATTAGTCAAATTGACAACAGTAGAGTGAAACCAATTTGGCAGGCTGATATATAGTTATATATTCCTTTTAAAGCTTGGAAAGACCTAAAAATTGGTGGGTGGAAAAATGACTACACTTACATTATATTGGGCAGCAGATCCCTTTTCAAATTAAAATCCCCACTCACCAGTAAATTTATCATTTACCTCCTTTGCTTCTGAACTTTACTTTTTTTGGTGTATGGTGGATATTTCTACCTCTAATGGCATTAAGAGTCTGTGATCTACAAAACGACAAGTGTGACATTAAATGAGACATAAGTTCATTCTCTGTGTTAGAAATAAACAAAAGCATAGAACTGCCTAGGTTCTCTGACTGACCTTTCTAAATTACAAAATCATAAAATCATCTTAATGATTGTTTTATGAGATTTGAACTCTCAACCCCACCAGTTACAAATCCTTAGAAAATACCTGACCTAGGGGTCAGTATTATTACTTAAAGTGACTTCAAATTCATAGTAAAAACATTACGTAGTCAACATTTTATGTGTTGAAATATGAGATGGTGATGGTCACTTGCCAACGGGGTCTGTACAGTTTGAAATTCTCATCATATTTTAAGAAATCGTCTGAAGACTGGCCAATTAGAAAGCTTGCTGCAGTAACCAATTGGAAAGCAAGGTTTTATTCTCGACATTCCATTAGGTTTTTTAATACACAGTAAACCTTGGGGGCTACTACTTTTCACTACTCCCCACAAATTAGCTTGTCTACATGTAGGCTGGAACCTGAGCCAAGAATTGAGTGTTAAAAGGACTTAAAATGGTCTCTTAATCTCTGAGTTCTGCAGACCCTACCACACCACGATTAGGAGCAAGTGAGAAAAGTTCAAACATCAACCAGCCCAACCTTTACAATCAAGAAGTTTGCCAGTGAAAGGAGTGCTTGCCCATCACCACGTGGAATTAGTTTAGTGCTAGCATCCAAAGCTCTGATATTTAAAGTTCCTCCTGCTTGAGCCTTCTGTATTTTGTACTCTCACTGAACATTTGCATTTTTTTTAACTCAGCACTGAGTAGAGGCAGGACACAAGTTATTATTGGCAGAGTTCAATTTGTCCTCAAAAGAAGATTTATTTGATGGAAACATTAACTTTCCATGTGCTGTTGATTCTGGGGATTTAAGGTTGTAGTAAGGGACAAAATCTCAAACTGATACTACTCACATGCAAAATATAATGTGTGTCATATAATAATAATAAACAAAATTATACCATAATGTTAAATTTACATTCATGTTCATTTTAACTTTATGCTAATTTCAGAAAATTAAGTTCATTCAACTAATGCTTATTGAATCCTTACTTTTGTCAAATCCCATTTTAACGAGAATGTATTACAATCTTACTGTGGATTGTACCATGCATTTTTCATCTCTCATCAAGGAAACTTCTTTGGGACAGATCGAGACGACTGCTGAAAACCACAACCAATCAAAATGCAGAGTTGTGGAGTCCAGCCCTAATAAATACATCTACAAAACAACTTCCACATCTAAGGCTCAGAGAACATTGAAGAAGAAAGGGTAGAAAGATTGTAAAGGCCAAAAGATCAGGGCGTTTTCTCTGAAACTGGGTCTCCTAAGAATATCAGAAGCTACACCCATAAAGTCTCACCCACATGACTGCCTAAACATGAGATGAGCAAGGGCAACAACAATAGACATGCCAGAGAGGACTGGGGAAAGAACATGAGTCTTCAACCCTACACAAAGGACCACAGGCACCTAAAGAATGCTGGGAGTGGGAGACACAGTCCTACACAGGGAAGAGCACACCAGCTGATTATCAAATCCTGGAATGGTCAGCCCTGAAATCACAGGCATACAAGTAAGATCATGCAGACTGAGCAGGTCGTATTTAGGAATGTATTATCTATATACATATATGGGCATGTAACAATAATTGACAGAATAGTCATGTATTTGAACAAGAGCAAGAAGAAATATACAGAAGGAGTTGGAGGAAGGGAAGGGGAAATGATTTAATTGGGTTACAATCTGAAAAATAAAAGAAATGATTTTAAAAAAAATGTTCTTTACTACACACAATGACCAACTCTTATTTTATGGCCTAAGTGGATGGAGCAAAATGAAAAGTTTAGAAAAGAAACTCCACACCAGAAAATTCGAAGAAAAATAAAGATTAAGCACTCACTCCCATCTTAAAATTACTAAACACCTCCATTGCTGGTTGTTTTATGTTAACTTAACTCAAGCAAGAGTCATTTTTGAAGCAAGGGCTTCAATTGAGAAAATGCCTTCTCTAAATTAGCCTACGAGCAAGACTGTGCTGCACCTTTTTTTTTCCTGAGTGATGATTGATATGGGTTAGTGTTTGCTTACTAAGAGCAGTAACACCCCTAGGGAGATGGTTTTGCGTGTTCTGAGAAAGCATGCTGAACAAGACATGAGGAGCAAGCCTGTAAGCAGCATCCCTCCATGATCTCTGCGATCAGTTTCTGCCTCCAGGTTCCTGTCTTGACTTGCCTTAGTGATGGAGTGTGTGATGGTTTGTATATGCTTGGCCCAGGGAGTGACACTATTTAGGACGTGTGGCCTTTTTAGAGTAGGTGTGTCATTGTAAAAGTGGGCTTAAGACTCTCATCTTAGCTACCTGATAATCAGTCTTCTGCTAGCAGCCTTCAGATGTAGAACTCTCAGCTCCTCCTGCACCACGCCTGCCGGGATGCTGCCATGCTCTTGCCTTGATGATACTAGATTGAACTTCTGAACCTGTAAGCAGCCCCAATTAAATGTTCTTATAAGAGTTGCCTTGGTCATGGTGTCTGTTGACAGCAGTAAAACCCTAAGACAGAATGCGAGCTGAGAATTTTAAGGCGAAGTAAGCCTTGTCTCCCCAGGTTGATGTTGGTCATGGTGTTTTATCAAAGCATAGAACCCTAAGATAATCTTCATTACTTTTCTTGGGATTATTTTACATAGTTACCAGGAGAAAGGAAAGTATTTATTAAGTTTATTCTTTCTGCATAAGTCCTTTAAATATTATCAACAGTTCTTCTGTAAACTTCTATTTACTTGTAGTTTTCTCATTTGAAGGGTTTTCTGGTTACTGATTTTTGTAAGAAATGGAGAATATGCATTGCCAGTGCTGTCCTTTTTTTCTACAATTAGCATTTCTAATCGCATTAGACATGCTTTCAGTATCCATGGAGGATGCCTACTCCCTACAGCTATCATGAACCATTAACTTTAATTAAAATTTACAAGTCTAATGTTGTTACATCTGCTAAAAGCAATAACTTCCATGTTAATTACCAAAATGTTAATGTTGCATTAAAATAATGTTCCCTTTTGACAGTTCATCTATACTTTAATTATTTATTTTGTTGGGGAATATGTTTTAAAAATTGAAAAGAAGAAAGACTCCAAAGTCATTTTGTAAAAATTAGATCCTGCTGCAAAATTAAGGCATAAATGTCATGGTTCAGATGAAGATGATTTAAATCATTTATTCTATAAAGGAAATGCCCTTTGCCTTACATTCGATCTACTTTTAGTTTTCTTCCCCTTTTCAGTTTTCAATACTAGCTCTTACTACCCATGCCCTTCCCCTATGTTCCCAAGTGTTCACACAGCTGCACGATCCTTTATCTACACTGATCATTAAAGGATGACTTCTGCTTAAAAAAATTGCCTTCTGTGTTTTCTTTTTAAATATTTACATATTCTTTAAAGGATGTTTACTTCAATAAGCTGTTGGATACACCTCTGAGAAAATGGAGACGCTCAAAAGAAATCCTCAAAGATCTTTGTGGAAGCAGTGAGACACCCAGTGTGAGAGCACGAGAGAATCTCACAGGGCGCTGGCAGGGATTGGGACTTCTTTCATAATGTTGATGGTATAGTGTTCTCCTTGTAATGGGTTGTATATGCTTGGCCCAGGGAGTGGCACTATTAGCAAGTGTGCCCTTGTTGGAGTAGGTGTATCACTGTGGTCATGGGCAAATGACCCTCACTCTAACTGCCTGGAAGTCAGTCTCCACTAGCAGCCTTCAGATGAGATGTAGAACTCTCAGCTCCTCCTGCACCATAACTGTCTGGATGCTGCCATGTTCCCACCTTGATGATAATGAACTGAACCTCTGAACCTATAAGCCACCCCAATTAAATGTTGTCCTAAAAGTACAACAAGTACACAAGTGGATTTTCAATGGAGAGACATTCTTTTTACAAGAATATATGTGCAGTTGAAAGATATTCCAGGTCAACGGGTAGAGAGAACTTGCTTGAGTTTCTCATTAGTCAACGCTTTGTACTTACAACACTGCTTGGCACACAGTAAGCACTCAGTAAACACTTGACAGCTGACTGGATTCCACCTTAAAATTATTGTTTATCTTATAGAATATTATTAAATAATCCTTCCTCATCATCTTCTATATAACTCTACAAGTTATCTAAGTAAATATACAAGTCTGAACTTGGTCCTTTCAAAATCATAAGCAATCATTTTACCTAGGAGGGTTCTATGCCTAAGTACTTACATACTTGAGATGTATATATAAAAAGCTAACTATTGGAAATCTACAGGATGAGATTTTTTCCTCTATAAAACTAGGAAATTAATTTTCAAGTAATAAGCACTCTGGGTGTCCTGTGTCCGAGAAATTCCATTTCTCCTGAGTCACTGAAGGCACAGCACTAAGTTCTCCTAATGGTCAGGTCTGGCCATTTCTTGGTTCCCGGCCTCTTCTTCAAAGGATTGAAATAAAGGTCCAAGCAGTTTTGCCAGCTATATTTAAAGCAAAGTATTAGGAAAGATCAGAATATTGCAAAGGAGCAGTGAGTCACATGAATGAAGCTATTCAACAGTCCCAATTATTGCTTGGGGATTTACTTTATAGGGTTCAAGAGAAGGCAGAGTTTGGTTACTAGGGGTCCAGAAAGTGTACATTTCTGTTTTGTCAGATTAGGTCATATAATCATTTTTTCCTACTGAGCATGTCCCTTCGAATAATGCTCAACAGACTTTTGCTTCTGTTTATTTTATTATATAGAGATTATACTTTAATTATAACATTTACCCCTCCCCCTTTCTCCTGCAAACACTCCCATACATCCTTAGTAATCGTATACACTTCCAATTACACAGATATGTTAAAAAGGAACAGG
Organism: Rattus norvegicus; assembly: GCF_021556685.1. NCBI lineage: Eukaryota > Metazoa > Chordata > Mammalia > Rodentia > Muridae > Rattus > Rattus norvegicus. The sequence continues at coordinate 52,766,256 of NC_141546.1, forward strand.
GGATTCTCTTTCAATTTCACCTCAAGATATATATGTCTGACTATAAATGCAAGAAAATTCAGTTCAGGGTGGATCAGCCTACCTAACATTTAAGCAGGACACACTGGGTATACATTTGAATAGTCTCTCTCCGAGGTTCATGGTCACTGAGCCAAAGAGAAACTTACTTTGTTGTCCAGAGTGGTTCATATTTTCACAGTAAATGGAGGCGAAGCTTCTGCCAAGAGTGTTAATCGAATAGGGGAATGTTCATGACCTAAAACAAGTGGTGTCCCAGGTGACTTCACTAGTTCATGCTTGCCTTGCCTTCCATAAACTTTTTTTTTAAATTTATTTAATACTTAATAATAATTCTTTGTTTTCCGGGCAAACATCCCCCCCTCCCCTTCCTTATGGGTGTTCCCCTCCCAACCCTCCCCCCATTGCCGCCCTCCCCCCAACAGTCTAGTTCACTGGGGGTTCAGTCCTAGCAGGACCAAGGGCTTCCCCTTCCACTGGTGCTCTTACTAGGATATTCATTGCTACCTATGGGGTCAGAGTCCAGGGTCAGTCCATGTATAGTCTTTAGGTAGTGGCTTAGTCCCTGGAAGCTCTGGTTGCTTGGCATTGTTGTGCATATGGGATCTCGAGCCCCTTCAAGCTCTTCCAGTTCTTTCTCTGATTCCTTCTACGGGGGTCCTATTCTCAGTTCAGTGGTTTGCTGCTGGCATTCGCCTCTGTATTTGGTGTATTCTGGCTGTGTCTCTCAGGAGTGATCTACATCCGGCTCCTGTCGGCCTGCACTTCTTTGCTTCATCCATCTTGTCTAATTGGGTGGCTGTATATGTATGGGCCACATGTGGGGCAGGCTCTGAATGGGTGTTCCTTCAGTCTCTGTTTTAATCTTTGCCTCTCTCTTCCCTGCCAAGAGTATTCTTGTTCCCCTTTTAGAGAAGGAGTGAAGCATTCACATTTTGATCATCCGTCTTGAGTTTCATTTGTTCTAGGCATCTAGGGTAATTCAAGCATTTGGGCTAATAGCCACTTATCAATGAGTGCATACCATGTATGTCTTTCTGTGATTGGGTTAGCTCACTCAGGATGATATTTTCCAGTTCCAACCATTTGCCTACGAATTTCATAAACTCATTGTTTTTGATAGCTGAGTAATATTCCATTGTGTAGATGTACCACATTTTCTGTATCCATTCCTCTGTTGAAGGGCATCTGGGTTCTTTCCAGCTTCTGGCTATTATAAATAAGGCTGCGATGAACATAGTGGAGCACATGTCTTTTTTATATGTTGGGGCATCTTTTGGGTATATCCCCAAGAGAGGTATAGCTGGATCCTCAGGCAGTTCAATGTCCAATTTTCTGAGGAACCTCCAGACTGATTTCCAGAATGGTTGTACCAGTCTGCAATCCCACCAACAATGGAGGAGTGTTCCTCTTTCTCCGCATCCTCGCCAGCATCTGCTGTCACCTGAGTTTTTGATCTTAGCCATTCTCACTGGTGTGAGGTGAAATCTCGGGGTTGTTTTGATTTGCATTTCCCTTATGACTAAAGATGTTGAACATTTCTTTAGGTGTTTCTCAGCCATTCGGCATTCCTCAGCTGTGAATTCTTTGTTTAGCTCTGAACCCCATTTTTAATAGGGTTATTTGTTTCCCTGCGGTCTAACTTCTTGAGTTCTTTGTATATTTTGGATATAAGGTCTCTATCTGTTGTAGGATTGGTAAAGATCTTTTCCCAATCTGTTGGTTGCCGTTTTGTCCTAACCACAGTGTCCTTTGCCTTACAGAAGCTTTGCAGTTTTATGAGATCCCATTTGTCGATTCTTGATCTTAGAGCATAAGCCATTTGTGTTTTGTTCAGGAAATTTTTTCCAGTGCCCATGTGTTCCAGATGCTTCCCTAGTTTTTCTTCTATTAGTTTGAGTGTGTCTGGTTTGATGTGGAGGTCCTTGATCCACTTGGACTTAAGCTTTGTACAGGGTGATAAGCATGGATCGATCTGCATTCTTCTACATGTTGACCTCCAGTTGAACCAGCACCATTTGCTGAAAATGCTATCTTTTTTCCATTGGATGGTTTTGGCTCCTTTGTAAAAAATCAAGTGACCATAGGTGTGTGGGTTCATTTCTGGGTCTTCAATTCTATTCCATTGGTCTATCTGTCTGTCTCTGTACCAATACCATGCAGTTTTTATCACTATTGCTCTGTAATACTGCTTGAGTTCAGGGATAGTGATTCCCCCTGAAGTCCTTTTATTGTTGAAGATAGCTTTAGCTATCCTGGGTTTTTTGTTATTCCAGATGAATTTGCAAATTGTTCTGTCTAACTCTTTGAAGAATTTTGGAAGAGGAGAACTAGCTGATGTCCCTCTACTTCTCTTTTTCTTTCTCTCTCTCTCTCTCTCTCTTTTTTTTTTTTTTTTTTTTTTTTTTTTTTTTTTTTGGAGCTGAGGACTGAACCCAGGGCCTTGCGCTTGCTAGGCAGGCACTCTACCACTGAGCTAAATCCCAAACCCCTCTAGTTCTCAATCTGTAGGTCAGCATTGCAGAGAATATAGGCAGGCTGGAAAATGATCATCGACTAGGTCATGAATCGTATTTGTCTGCAATTGTTCACTTATGGCTATGTCTTACAAATGTTTCATATGCATTATCTATGATCTGAGGCATTTACTGAGAACACACACCAAAGTTAGAGCTGGTGTGTTTTATACCTCTAATCCCAGCATCTGGAAGGCTGCTTCAGGGAAATTACCAAATTACTAAAGAGTGAGATCCTGTCCCAGAAAGGAAAAAGAGGAAGGGAAGTGTTACATGCTACAGCCTTTCCTGGGAGTTTCGTCCCTGGAGCTACTGGTTCCCTTTTCCTCCTCCCGGCTTACCTTCACCAAGCTGCCAGCACTGACCTGGCTTCTCTCTCTACCGACCTTTGCTCTGCAGATGAAAACCACTCAGACAGCTCCATTACTTTAGAATTTGCCTTAACACAATTGTTGGGCTCAAATGCCTCCCACCTGGAAATGTGTGCCCTTAACAATTTATTATCTCAGTCTCTCCTTCCTCCTTAAGCATAATGGCTCATATCAGCTAGCCCCAGCCGACCTCATTGGCCAACCTCATTGGCAGTCCGCGGGTGGCAGAGGCTGCAGGTTCTAGCTTCCCTGAGATCTTACATGATTGCTGTGTGCTTCTCGTTTCAAAACCTGGCCAAAAAAGGCCCCTCTCTTTCCCTGCATTCCTTTTCCTCCTGGGCCCTGGAAGTCCCACCTGTTCCTTCTGCCTAGCAATTGGCTTCTGGCCTCCTTTATTGGCTAAATGAAGAACCAAAAAGGGAACCAGACCTTAGTATCAGCAACCCCCACATCTCACCTTTTCTGTCCAATTAAAAAAAAAAACCTCTTCTCCCAGATATAAATTGGACAAAACCATACCAATAAATTAAATTAACAGTATGAGGTACAAATGACATCCAGTCCATCAATTTCTGAACCAGACAAAGAATTCTGCCATGTTTTTCTAACTGAAAGAATTATGATTGTATCCCTGGATTGTGTTTAGATTTTAGCCTGAGGTCACCATCTGAAAATCACGTTATCCACTCCATAAACTCTTTCTCTGTGTTAAACAACTTGAGTTTGATTATGAGACTAAAGCTAGTTTTCAACCCCATGTGAAATCTGAGAACGACTAAGCATTACCTGAAAATACAGGAAGCACAAAGCATAGCTTCCGAAACGTAACCAATCTGTAGA